>NC_042971.1:11471470-11771470 GCF_901001165.1 Salmo trutta | reverse complement strand
CCAAGTTCCCCAGTATGATTCTGGTTCTCAAACAGCAGGATTAAAGGTCATTCTCTGAGGTGGGGGCACCAGCAATGTGTCCTGTTAGCATTAATAAGTACAAAGTTAGGTTTTGGCAGCTTTGCTTGTCATCCCCCGCTTGGTCTTGGGTCACAAAGAAGACCAATGCTAACACAGTACTGTAGGAGCAACATGATGCTGCTTCTCCCATCCCATGTACAGTGCCGGCCAAATATATGCAGAAACATTTATTTTTTTGTAGCCATCATTGAACTTGCTGCACCTTTCTACTGGAAGTTTGTCCCACTTTTCAGCAGCAAACTGCTCTATCTCTTCCATGTTTGAGGGGTGTCCTCCACCAACTGCTGTTTTCAGCACTCGCCATAGGTTTTGGAGTTGATTCAGATCTGGACTCTTGGCTGGCCAATCTCTTCTTGAACCATTCATTGTTGAACATTGCACTGGGTTGAACATTGCACTGGGTTGAACATTGCTCTGGATGGAACATTATAAAACTATGTAAAGGTTGAACATTGCACTCCAAATCACCTTGATAATCTCCTGATTTCATAATGTCTTTCACACGTTCAAGGCCTCCAGTACCAGAGGCAGAAAAGCAACCCCACAGCATAATCAAACGTCCCCCATCTTTGATTGTAGGGAGGGTGTTATTTTCTTTGAATGTGTCGTTAAATGACAGAATCTCGCAGTATCCCTTTAAGTACTAAAACTATGTAAATCTTCACCTGAATGCGAGTTTGGCTTTTACTCCTGAATGAATCATACCCCAAACACATGCTAACCAATGTACACATTACCAATAACAGCGGAGGTTAGCGTGTCTTGGGGGTATGATCTTTGACCCTCTGTAACTTTCTCACTCATCATTATTCACGACTCATTCAGGATTACCCATAATCATGGTAGCATCCACATTAATGTAGAAGTGTTTAGAAACATATTATATTCTTATTTACAATAAAAGTGACTCAGAAATGACACCTTACATTATTTAACGTTCATTTCTATTGGGCACAAAATCATCTGAAACACAACCCGCCACCATGGTACACTTTGTTCACAACATTCACATCCAGCAAACCGCTTGACCACACGACACCATACATGAAGATTTACATAGTTGAAGTACTTAACATACCTTGACGTGCCGGAGTCTGGTATGGTGGCTTAATCAAATCAAATGTTATTGGTCACATATTTAGCAGATGTTATTGCGGGTGTAGTGAAATGCTTGTGTTCCTAGCTCCGACAGTGCAGTAGTATCTAACAAGTCACAACAATACACACAAATCTAAAAGTAAAAGAATGGAATTATGAAATATATAAATATTAGGACGAGCAATGTTGGAGTGGCATAGATTAAAATACGGTAGAATAGAACATATGAGATGAGTAAAGCAGTATGTAAACATTATTAAAGTGACTAGTGTTCCATTATTAATTAAGCTCCTGACCATATATGCCTCCTGCTGACGGGGGTTTGAACCCTCTGTCTATGACCCGACTATCTGTCTCTCTCTCTCTTTGCATTTCCTGCTGTACTGTCAACAAAAACATGAATTGTCTTTGTAAGCTCAAATGTATGATGCCTCTTGAGTTGGACATTAAATCAATACGCGTAAATGAAGCATGGACCAAGGTCTCCCCTCCTGTCATAGCACCCTGTCCCCTCCAACTGCTCCCCCCTCTGTCATCTACTGTCATCCATCTATCAGCTCGCAGGGAAGCTCACTGGGCTGCCCATGTGGTAACCATTGGTTACTGTGATGCTGTCATCCTCAGTGTCTTACTCAGTGGTATTCCCATCATAACGAAAGACTCCCAACAGTTTCTGTGAAACTAAATCAATAAAACCAATAAACAAGAGGGTCCACTATGGAGAAATAAAAGAGCAAGTCTATAAGAAAAGAAGAGCGCAGCAAATGAAGTTGATTTATGTGTTGCTTACGTTTTTACTCAGTGGCTTATTTGCTACTGCTGTTCAGTAGTTGGACAATAAAAGACCTCGCTTTAGTGTATGTCAACACTGTTCCACATGGTACTTACTGTTAGAGGAACTGCTTATGTTTGACTATTGTTACTCTGTGTTTATTATTTAGGGAGGAATAGACAGTGTGTGCATATATGTGTGTGTCTGTCTGTGGAGTATGTTTTGTGGACATACACGAATGATAGGCTTTCATTATGTGACGGTAAAAAAAAGGGTTGAGATTGTCACCAAATAGGACCAAAACGATGGCTTTAGAGCAGTGGTGTATTTCACAGTAGAACACAATGTTTTTTTTTCACCTAATGTGCCTCCAATTAAATGAAGGGAACATTGCAGGAGCAAGACAGCAGTCCTAGTCTCCTCACTCAGTTACACACTGACTCACCTTCTCAAGACCCCACAACAACACACATTATATGATCTCCTTTGTCATACAGCTGGTTAAAAAAAATAGGCCTCACATCCTTTATGTAAAGACAACAATACAGTCACTCGACCCCGAGTAAGTTGGTATGAATGTATGAATGCAACACTGATTCACTGTTAGTCGGGAGATAGAGGTTTACTTTCATTTATTCCCTTTGATAAAAAAAAACACATTTATGGTTTTCAGCCGTTATGGCCTTCACCAGAATGATACAAATATCTGTATCATATTCTGACATGAACCTGCGTTGGTTGAGCACTGTCTACCCACTTCCCAATTGACTGTTATGCGAATCGCTGCCAGCAGCAGTATTCTGCTTATTCTTATGAGGGTCTTATACTCTACAACTAGAAGCTGCTGCTCACTGGAGTAATTCAACTCAGATATACGTCAGAGGGTCAGGTAATCTGATGAAAACAAATAGATCATTGATTACCTGTTAAGATTTGCCAAATAAATTACATTCCTACCGGTTCCACAAACTGTATCTATTGAAATGACTATGTATTATAGTCAATTTGATTTCATTCACCTAGGAGTTATACAAAAATAGTGATATTGTTTTGGTGAAAAGATGTAGCAAGTGTGCCTTCGACACGTCTCACATCTCTGTGTGTCTACCCGGCGCGCAGAGATGCATGTCGCTACCTGGGTGTCAGAAGGGGGGGAAGAAGAAAAGTAGTTGGGTGTCATCCGCATAGCAATGATAGGAGAGACCATGTGAGTATATGACGAAGCCGAGTGACTTGGCATAAAGAGAAAAGAGAATAGGGCCTAGAACCGAGCCCTGCAGGACACCAGTAGTGAGAGCATGTGGTGCAGACACAGATCCTCTCCATGCAACCTAGTAGGAGTGACCTGCCAGGTAGGATGCAATCCAGGAGTGTGCAGAGCCTGAGACGTTCAGCCCTGAGAGGGTGGAGAGGAGGATCTGATGGTTCACGGTGTAGAAGGCAGCGGATAGATCTAGGAGGATGAGGACAGAGGAAAGAGCGTTAGTATTGGCAGATCGGAAACCTTCTGTGAATCTGGTTAGGGTCAAGAAGATTGTTCTGAGAGAGATAACGAGGGAGTTAGTCATAGACAGCACCCTCTAAGCGTTTTGAAAAGAAATGAAAGAAGGGATACTGGTCTGTAGTTTTTGATGTCAGAGGGGTCAAGTGTTGGTTTCTTGAAGAGGGGAGCAACTCTGGCCATCTTGACTTCAGAGGGGACACAGCCAGGGGTCAGGGATGAGTTGATCAGGGAAATGAGGAATGGGAGAAGAGAGGAGGGGATGGGGTCAAGTGGGCGGACGGAAATCATTAGTCGCAGGTTTCATATGGAGAAAGAGGGGATAAAAATATCAAGGCGTAGGTGAGTTACACTATATATACAAAAGTATGTGGACACCCCTTAAAATCTGTGGATTCGGCTATTTCAGCCACACCAGTTGCTGACAGGTGTATAAAATCGAGAACACAGTCATGCAATCTCCATAGACAAACATTTGCAGTAGAATAGCCTTACTGAGTGACTTTCAACGTGGCACCGTCGTAGGATGCCACCTTTCCAACAAGTCAGATGTAATTGCTGTTATTGTGAAGTGGAAACGTCTAGGAGCAACAACGGCTCAGCTGTGAAGTGGTAGGCCACACAAGCTCACAGAACGGGACCGCCGAGTGCTGAAGCGTGTAGCAGGTAAAAATCGTCTGTCCTTGGTTGCAACATTCACTACCGAGTTCCAAACAGCCTCTGGAAGCAACAACACCACAAGAACTGCTCCTTGGGAGCTTCATGAAGTGGGATTCTATGGCCGAGCAGCTGCACACAAGCCTAAGATCAACATGTGCAATGCCAAGCGTCGGCTGGAGTGGTGTAAAGCTCGCCGCCATTAGACTCTGGAGCAGTGCTAACGCGTTCTCTGGCGTGATGAATCACGCTTCACCATCTGGAAGCCAGACGGACGAATCTGGGTTTGGCGGATGCCAGAAGAATGTGTCCACATACTTTTGGCCACGCAGTGTATGTGTGAGTGGGACCATTGGACTCAGTAGGCTAAGTGAATGAGGAGTGGATGTCGTCGACATTTTTTTTCAAAGTGGTTGATAAAGTCGTCTGCAGAGAGTTAGGAGGAAGGGGTAGGAGGTGGAGGATTAAAGAGTGAGGAGAAGGTGGAGAAGAGTTTCAATGGGTTGGAGGCAGAGGCTTGACATTTAGAGTGATAGAAAGTGGCTTTAGCAGCAGATACAGAGGAAGAGAAGGTAGAGAGCAGGGAGTGAAAGGATGATAGGTTGAGTTTTCCTTCATTTCCGCTCAGCTGCCCCGCGCGCCCTGTTCTGTCAGCACGCAGTGGAGTCACTCACCCTCAGAGTGGGAGGAGAGGGCTGAGCCGACCAGGAGGAAAGGGGACGGTGAAAGTCAAAGGATGCGGAAAGGAAGGAGAGTAGGGTCGAAGAAGCAGAGTCAGAGTAGTGGGAGAGACAGATGCAAAGATTGCGATGGCACATGATCGTGTGGGTAGGAGACTAGGAATTCCACATGTGTTGTGCATGCAGGCTACACTAAATTAGACAGTTCAAACCGCAATGATTAAGTAGGCTAGTAGGTAGAGTGACAGCACTTAAATTGCCCAAACAAAACAATACCAACGGTAACTTATTGAATCAAAAAGGGATACTTAATAATAATTTGTTACATTTGTAAAAGTGCTTTTCATTATACAGAATAATCTCAAAGTGCATAAACGTGCTACTCTTGTAGGAGTTGATATCCTTCCAAACTATTGTTGGTGCAGTTTTTATTAGCTTGACCTAAGACTCATCAATACTGCTCACACAGACAGTGTTGGGTCCATACCTTACATCAGACAATGTTTATTCCATGCCGTACAGCAGACAGTGATAAGTCGCATCCTAATTATCCACCCTTCTCCTAAAGTGTGCACTTGCACACTGCCAGTCATAGATTTAAAAACATTGAATTGGTGCAAGCAGTGGCTGGAGGGAGTTTTCACCATTGGTAAATCTATGACGGCAAGTAAGGGCACACTTTGGGAAGAGGTTGGAGAATTGTGATGCAGTCTTGTACACTCCAGTCCAGTATTTGAGTTTCATCTTGATCAACACTGACCCCCTCTGGATGTAAAACCATCATGATTCAGTGTGTCCTCTACATTGAAGGTACCGCACACTCATCTTCAAATTGAAAGATGAGAGTGATTTCCCTTTAACATTATTAATAGGGAGATCAACTAATGAAAGTGGATTGATTTGGAATTTGCCTATGACACTCCCTTATTTTCTGTTACTGTTAGTGTTGATATGAGGCTTTGCAAGAGAACACTGTCCAGAGTTTGTGGGCATTGATGAGCAGGTATCTAAATTGCCACTAGATGTCAGTAAATGCATAACAGAGCACACTGACGTCTCATAAATCAGGGGACTCAATCATTTGCAACGACTAGGCTATGATGATTAGGCTGTGTTGGTTATAATCCTTCCAGTCATACGGAAAGCCCAAGTCGTGCACATGATTCTTGAAATAATGAAAATAATAAAATAATTGTCAGACTAATGTACATTTACAAAATCGTGTAGTTCAGTAGCCACATTTATGACTAAAAGTTAAAAGAGAAGACGTTTTTACAACAAACGTCTTCTCTTTATAGTTCTGTTTTTAGTCACAAATATGGCTAGGCGTTTAAACCTGTATGTAACCTAAGGCTAAATCTAGGCTACATTAGCCTCTGTATTTACTGGTTCTGAGAATAGAAAACGAAAAACATGTACAATTGGTTTTAATACAGACTAATTCCGTTGTTTCTATGTCATGTGCTCACTCACATGTCGGCCAACTGCCAATGAAACCGAGCCTGCCCCGTGTTCCTCTCAAAGTGAGTTGTTGAGTAAAAAGCATGTGCGAACACTGTTCGGCGCTCGCGTGCCGTGTCACTCCTGTTCATACCGCCACCGCGCTCAGATCCACTCGAGCTCTCTCATCGCAAAAGCTTCCCCTCTTTACCAAAGCGCGTTGACACCAACGATGTTCAAGTAGGCTGCCCTCAAAAGCGCAGCCTCTCTACTGTATTCCCCGGAAGAAAGGATGCGGTGAGGACGGAACGAGACGGAGCAGCTCTGTAGTGAGGCATCTGCACAACAATTTCAATCCGGATTTAGTGAAATTCTCAACCAATTAGCAGTCTTTACCAGAGCTCTGTTTGTAATCCGCTTCTCAACACACCCCGTCGTTCCAATCAGGTTTCACAGGTTTATTATTCAGCCTGCAGCGAGGACAGACACTCTGGACAGGACAGAGCTGAGCAGAGGCTGAGGAGTTTGGAGCTGCCCTAAGCTGATACAAATGACATATTTCAGCCTTGCTCTAAAAGTGTTTTGTTCCTCTACGGTTGAATTTGAAAGGACATTCTTAGTTTTATCTTCTACCTTCTACACAGCAGGAAATGGTGCATATGACAACTGTATTTATACAGTAACCTAATAATACTTTGGGGATATCACTTTTCGAATGCCAGCTCCGCCATGAACAAAAATGGTAAGTAACCTACTACTATACTGTTATACTGTGGAGTACTGTTTGTTACACCTTTGTAAACAAGGTGAGAGAGGTTTTTGAACCGTTATTCTGGTCAAGGAAACTTAACTTGCTAAACCTATATTTAGTTGACTGCTTTTGCAGTATTTACTGTGGCAATTAATGCCTTACTACTGTATAGGGCTCAGTCGTGCTATAGCCTAGTGAGGGGTAGTGGTGGGGGTATGGAATTGTATTGTATTGGTAATGCTCATTACAAAAACACCTGCACACATTCTAAATGGCCCTCACATGCTTGCAGTCGACTACAACATAACCCTCCCTCACTCTCTCTACCTAACACACATAATTGTTTATTTCAATATTTCACATAACAATACTCAGGTTGTATTGTCTCAGAGTGCTGCTGTGTGCTGGACCATGGGGTGGGTGGGGTGGGGCAAGGTGTAACCTGCCCCACTATCTGTGCGTTAGAGATGTCTCTAAGGCCCAGGAATCTCCGGGTTCAAACTCTGCAAGCATTATAATACGTTTGTTTAGTGTTATTACGATACCGGAATTTTTACTTTGATACCGATAACAGGTTTAGTATCATGATACCGAAATGATACTAAATACCAAAACGATACTCGATACAGAAACGATACCACAGCAAAAAAAACAAAAAAAAACGTATTAGCTTAAATCCCAGAATAACCACTGGGCATTATTTTATTAAACATTGAACAATGTCACGAACCGGCTCAACGCGCGTAACAAACAAGGAGACAACGTGGAGATAGGGAATAACAAAATATATTTATTTACCTGAAGTAAACTAAATATAATTAACAATGGCGTGTGTAGTCAGTAATCAGTAGTGCAAGTGAGTGGTTGCGTACATTAATGTGATAATGAGGGGTGTTGAAAGGTGCCAACGCAAACAGCCAGAAAAATGCCACAACCAAAATCTGTGTCTGCATGGAGAGAGTCTCCTCAATGAATGGGGAAGAGGTGCATTTATCCTGGGACACACCCGAGCCCAGGTGTGTCCCATTTCACTGATGACCCTCCCGGCTCCACTCACCGACATCCTATTAAGGAAAACAAGAGCAATGAGAAAGAATTTGGCAGACAGAGTGGGAGGGTCGTCACAACAATATGTTGATAACTGGTACAACTAAAATAGCAAACAACAATATTTTACAATTACATCTAAACTGTTTTCAAATGGAATTTGATACATATCAGGGTTAATTTGTTAATTCATCTGCGTAATATTGGTTCAAATGACATTATTATTCATTATTCATTACAGCTAAGTCATTTATAGTATTAAATGAATAGCTTAGTTCCAAATTGACATAATAACACTTTGAAGCTAATTTCCGAAGCTTCTATATTGCAATAGTCTACACACCAAGTTTGCTAATCGTTTCTTCAACCTCAGGAGGCTGAAGAAGGGCACTGCCCGTTCTGTGGGTAAGCGAATGCTCCTACCGCTGTCTCTGGTTGGTTGTGGGGCTTGTTTACGAACTCGTTTTAGCTCACAACAAGCGTTTAGCATGGCAAATGCTAGACAGAAAAATGCTGCAAAGCTCAATGCGGAAGAGGAATACATATCAAGCACTACTGTACACTCCATGAACTACTCAATGAACAAAAATAGTTTTATAAAGATCTAATAGATCTTCAGGAAAATAACTTTTAGTCCTTCCTGCAAATCTTTATGGATTCTACCAACAAAAGGGTTGATGGGCTGTTTAAGGATGTAGTGGGATTTAAACACAGTTTGGAATTTATGCAGTCGGAGGTGGAGGAGTTAAAGGGTGTGAATGTCATCAGCCAGACTGCATTCAAAACCATGTCTGAGGATTTCTCAATTTTCCAAACAACACTTGACAAACACTCTTCCAAAGGAGACTACCTCGAAAACCAATCGAGGCACAATAACATTTTAATCAATGGAATTGAGGACGTAAAGACTGAAATTTGGCATGACACAGAAGTCAAGGCCAAGAAACTCCTGGCAGATCAACTCATACTGGACCCTAAACTCAATGAGATAGAGAGGAAAGGGCGCACAGGAATATCACTTTCTTCCCCGATGGACAGCCCAAATCTATAATGTTGAAACTGCTCAGGTTCAAAGACAAGGAGGAGATTCTCAGGAGAGCCAAGTGCCTGAAGGGAACCAACATATTCATCAATGAAGACTTCTCTGAAAAGGTACGCCTCAAAAGAAAGGAACTACTGCCACGATTAATTGAAGATTAAAAAAGGAAACATCACATACCTGAAGTATGATCAGCTGGTTGTTCACCCCCCCTCGTAGGCCTATGGCAAGTGACTCTGCTATTGTCAATTGATTTGACATACACACCCACACACATAACCGCACACGTACACGCGTACACACACATACCATTTACATGTTTTTATTTTATTAGTATTAACCCCCCCGTTCAGAGGACAAATATATTTTTTGATTTTTCACAGCTTTTCTGCTACATATACATACATTTTACATACACATTTTGCATACACATTTTACATACATGGTACTTTTATATAAAGCAATCACATAACAATAATACATTACCAAACATAAGCTCTTTAATCCCACCTCTCAGCCACTCTCAGCCCATCCCACCTATCACCATAGACCACCCTTGTTTGGTTTCCATGTGTCATATATTTTTCAATTGTGCTGTGAAGTTTTACATACAGTCGTGGCCAAAAGTTTGGAGAATGACACAAATATTAGTTTCCACAAAGTTTGCTGCTTCAGTGTCTTTAGATATTTTTGTCAGATGTTACTATGGAATACTGAAGTATAATTACAAGCATTTCATAAGTGTCAAAGGCTTTTATTGACAATTACATGAAGTTGATGCAAAGAGTCAATATTTGCAGTGTTGACCCTTCTTTTTCAAGACCTCTGCAATCCGCCCTGGCATGCTATCAATTAACTTCTGGGCCACATCCTGACTGATGGCAGCCCATTCTTGCATAATCAATGCTTGGAGTTTGTCAGAATTTGTGGGTTTTTGTTTGTCTACCCGCCTCTTGAAGTTTGACCACAAATTCTCAATGGGATTAAGGTCTGGGGAGTTTCCTGGCCATGGACCCAAAATATCAATGTTTTTTTCCCCGAGCCACTTAGTTATCACTTTTGCCTTATGGCAAGGTGCTCCATCATGCTGGAAAAGGCATTGTTTGTAACCAAACTGTTCCTGGATGGTTGGGAGAAGTTGCTCTCGGAGGATGTGTTGGTACCATTCTTTATTCATGGCTGTGTTCTTAGGCAAAATTGTGAGTGAGTCCACTCCCTTGGCTGAAAAGCAACCCCACACATGAATGGTCTCAGGATGCTTTACTGTTGGCATGACACAGGACTGATGGTAGCGCTCACCTTGTCTTCTCTGGACAAGCTTTTTTTCCGGATGCCCCAAACAAACAGAAAGGGGATTCATCAGAGAAAATGACTTTACCCCAGTCCTCAGCAGTCCAATCCCTGTACCTTTTGCAGAATATCAGTCTGTCCCTGATGTTTTTCCTAGAGAAAAGTGGCTTCTTTGCTGCCCTTCTTGACACCAGGCCATCCTCCAAAAGTCTTCGCCTCACTGTGCGTGCAGATGCACTCACACCTGCCTGCTGCCATTCCTAAGCAAGCTTTGTAATGGTGGTGCCCCGATCCCGCAGCTGAATCAACTTTAGGAGACGGTCCTGTCGCTTGCTGGACTTTCTTGGGCGCCCTGAAGCCTTCTTCATAACATTTGAACAGCTCTCCTTGAAGTTCTTGATGATCTGATAAATGGTTGATTTAGGTGCAATCTTACTGGCAGCAATATCCTTGCCTGTGAAGCCCTTTTTGTGCAAAGCAATGATGACGGCATGTGTTTCCTTGCAGGTAACCATGATTGACAGAGGAAGAACAATGATTCCAATCACCACCCTCCTTTTGAAGCTTCCAGTCTGTTATTCTAACTCAATCAGCATGACAGGGTGATCTCCAGCCTTGTCTTTGTCAACACTCACACCTGTGTTAACGAGAGAATCACTGACATGATGTCAGCTGGTCCTTTTGTGGCAGGGCTGAAATGCAGTGGAAATGTTTTTTGGGGATTCAGTTTCATTTGCATGGCAAAGAGGGATTTTGTAATTAATTGCAATTCATCTGATCACTCTTCATAACATTCTGGAGTATATGCAAATTGCCATCATACAAACTGAGGCAGCAGACTTTGTGAAAATTCATATTTGTGTCATTCTCAAAACTTTTGGCCACGACTGTATACACTACCGTTCAAAAGTTTGGGGTCACTTAGACATTTCCTTGTTTTTGAAAGAAAAGCAATTTTTTTGTCCATTAAAATAACATCAAATTGATCAGAAATACAGTGTAGACATTGTTAATGTTGTAAATGACTATTGTAGCTGGAAACAACTGTTTTTTTAAATGGAATATCTACATAGGCGTACAGAGGCCCATTATCAGCAACCATCACTCCTGTGTTCCAATGGCACGTTGTGTTAGCTAATCCAAGTTGATCATTTTAAAAGGCTAATTGATCATTAGAAAACCATTTTGCAATAATGTTAGCACAGCTGAAAACTGTTGTTCTGATTAAAGAAGCAATAAAACTGGCCTTCTTTTGACTAGTTGAGTATCTGGAGCATCAGCATTTGTGGATTCGATTACAGGCTCAAAATGGCCAGAAACAAATACATTTCTTCTGAAACTTGTCAGTCTATTCTTGTTCTGAGAAATGAAGGCTGTTCCATGTGAGATATTGCCAAGAAACTGAACATCTAGTACAACGCTGTGTACTACTCCCTTCACAGAATAGCACAAACTGACTCTAACCAGAATAGAAAGAGGAGCGGGAGGCCCCGGTGCACAACTGAGCAAGAGGACAAGTACATTAGAGTGTCTAGTTTGAGAAACAGACGCATCAAAAGTCCTCAACTGGCAGCTTCATTAAATATTACCCGTAAAACACCAGTCTCAACGTCAACAGTGAAGAGGCGACTCTGGGATGCTGGCCTTTTAGGCAGAGTTGCAAAGAAAAAGCCATATCTCAGACTGGCCAATAAATAGAAAAAATTAAGATAGGTAAAAGAACACAGACACTGGACAGAGGAAGATTGGAAAAAAGTGTTATGGACTGACGAATCTAAGTTTGAGGTGTTCGGATCACAAAGAAGGACATTCGTGAGACGCAGAAAAAATTAAAGATGCTGGAGGAGTGCTTGATGCCATCGGTCAAGCATGGTAGAGGCAATGTGATGGTCTGGGGGTGCTTTGGTGGTGGTAAAGTGGGAGATTTGTACAGGGTAAAAGGGATCTTACATTTTACATTACATTTTAGTCATTTAGCAGACGCTCTTATCCAGAGCGACTTACAGTAGTGAAGAAGAAAAGCTACCACCCTGCATCCAACTGCTGGCTTACTTCTGATGCTAAGCAGGGTTGGTCCTGGTCAGTCCCTGGATGGGAGACCAGATGCTGCTGGAAGTGGTATTGGAGGGCCAGTAGGAGGCACTCTTTCCTCTGGTCTAAAAAATATCCCAATGCCCCAGGGCAGTGATTGGGGACACTGCCCTGTGTAGGGTGCCATCTTTCGGATGGGACGTTAAACGGGTGTCCTGACTCTCTGAGGTCATTAAAGATCCCATTGCACTTATCGTAAGAGTAGGGGTGTTAACCCCGGTGTCCTGGCTAAATTCCCAATCTGGCACTCATACCATCACGGCTGTCTAATCATCCCCAGCTTACAATTGGCTCATTCATCCCCCTCCTCTCCCCTGTAACTATTCCCCAGGTCGTTGCTGTAAATGAGAATGTGTTCTCAGTCAACTTACCTGGTAAAATAACGGTAAAATAAATAAAAAATAAATAAAAATTTTGCAACACCATGCCATACCCTGTGGACGACGCTTAATTGGAGCCAATTTCCTCCTACAACAGGACAATGACCCAAAGCACAGCTCCAAACTATGCAATAGCTATTTAGGGAGGGAGCAGTCAGCTGGTATTCTGTCTATAATGGAGTGGCCTGCACAGTCACCGGATCTCAACCCAATTGAGCTGTTGTGGGAGCAGCTTGACCGTATGGTACGTAAGAAGTGCCCATCAATCCAATCCAACTTGTGGGAGGTGCTTCAGGAAGCATGGCGTGAAATCTCTTCAGATTACCTCAACCAATTGACAACAAGAATGCCAAAGGTCTGCAGGGCTGTCATTTCTGCAAATGGAGGATTCTTTGACGAAAGCAAAGTTTGAAGCACACAATTATTATTTAAATAAAAAAATTAATTACTTATAAAATCATTTCTTATCATCTTGACTATATTTCCTATTCATTTTGCAACTAATTTCATGTATGTTTTCATGGAAAACAAGGACATTTCTAAGTGACCCCAGACTTTCTTTATAAAATATTGTTGGTAGCAGTTTGCGTTTTTCAACATTTTCCATCCAATTCACTTTATTTTTGTAATAAATTACACTTGACCATTCTTGAATAAATAGCTCCAATTCTTTTTGTTTTTCCTCTAACTTACTTTGTGCCTCTATAGTACAGCTTCCATTACTGTCTACCTGCGCTGTTATTTACTCTATTCCTTTATTAGTCTAATCTCTTGACCTAGACTGCTTTGGTTGTAATGATGAGTATTGTATTGAATGGCCTCTAAAAGTACATTTTAACGTGTCCCATACAATAAGGGGATCTGCTGTACCTATGAATTATTTTGTCTTAGTTAAGAAACAATTGTCATCCAATAGGCTTTGATTAGGAAGTAATCAAGACGGCTAGTTTGATTAAGCCTCCTCCATGTACAGTATATCTCACTGGTTCAGGGTTTTTCAGCCTCCATTTATCCACTAGTTCTAATGTATCCATGATATTCCTGATCTCCTTAAGTGCTTGGGGGTGATAGTTTGTAGTGTGATTTCCTTTACGATCCATTGAGGTACTTAAAACTGTATTATAATCTCCCACCATAATAAAATATTAATTTGTTGCTTGTGAGCTCAATAGATCATTATATATATATATATATATATATATATATATATATATATATATATATATATATATATATATATTCGATGAAGTGTGGATCATCATTATTTGGCCCATATAGATTAATTAGCTAGATCGTTTTTTGGTCCAATAGCATATTTAATAGAATCCATCTTCATTGAGGATCTGTTTGCACAGTTTACACAATCGGATCAAATGTTTTATTAATTAGTACAATCACCCCTTTTGAGTTTCTCTGCCCATGACAAAATATATTTCTCCCTCCAAGTCCTTTTTCCACCCAACTTCATCTATATTTGTAGAGTGAGTTTCCTGTAAACAATAGATATTTTATTATTTTAGCCAGGGAAAAATGGATCTTCTTTTTTTATGATCTGCTAAGCCATTACAATTGTAACTGGCTATACTTGTTTCCCCACTTACCATAATAAAGTTTCAATTATACTTACCAAAACCAATGTTGTAAACATACCATTAAAAAGCACCATGATTATTAAGTGTCCATATAGCTGTACCATAATATTTGCACTGTTAAGCATACTCTAGCTGCAACTTTGTAAACCTTCAATTGTCCTAATATTCCACCCACTAAAACCTCCCCCCATATCTAGCTCTGTTGTCACCATTGGCGATTTTAGCATGTAAATTTTGCTGGGGCAAAAAACAAAAAGTGGGATGCAACACAACACTAAACAATACATTAATTGCACTATACCACGGATACACCTGGCTATCAGCAGAGCCTTGTCTGGCAGCGAAACAGTTCATTCAGGGTGCGGCAGGTAGCCTAGTGGTTAGAGCATTAGGCCAGTACCCGAAAGGTTGCTGGATCGAATCCCCGAGCTAAGAAGTTAAAAATAGGTTGTTCTGCCCCTGAAAAAGGCAGTTTACCCACTGTTCCCCAGTAGGCTGTCATTGTAAATAAGAACTTGTTCTTAACTGACTTGTCTAGTTACATTTTTTTTTTAAATTCAGCCTTTAAAAAAACATAGCTAATTTGGCTGACTTGCTTAAACAAATGTGGTTTCTACTGACAATTGAGATGTACAAACTATGGCATAAGGGGACGACAAGCGGATAAGAGGCTATCCATAATTTTGATTAAGACAATAATGACGGAGCTAGCATGGACGTAGTCATTATAACTATTTGTTCAGCACATTGTACAGCAACAGAATTCAGAACATGGGCTGTTATTACAGTGTTCTCCCTGTACACCAAGTCAGAACAGTAGGTTAAATAAAGGGGGCATACAAGCAGACAATGAAAGCTCTTACAATATGCAATGATTACATTTCTCAAAAACAGGTTATAGACTACATGTGCACCACCAAGTCAGAACAGTAGGTGAAATTAAGAGGTGAAAATAGATCAGATTATTAGGGTGAGGCACATGGGCTACTAACAGCTTACTACACAACATACACTTAGTATTACTTTCTTTGTTACAGTGTACATATCTCCCTGGCATATTACATCATTAATGCAGCATCATACATTACATTTTTGAACTCACCTTGTTGTGGTGTACTCACTTGAACAGATTTACAATTACGAGTTGGATGAAAGTTCAAAGGGTATTTTCCCAGTCGTAGCTCGTTTTTCCCGAGTTCCCAGGTGTCTTGAACTCACTAAAGCCAGATTGTGCAGTTCCGAGTTAACAGTTGTTTTGAGTGTGGCACAAATCATGCTTCATTGACAGCATGGCCAATATTGAATGTTTATCATTTTTATCTTGGAAAAGAGACCCTTAGTCTTAGACTTGGAACCACACAGCCACTCCACTGAATAGCAGGCTAGTGACTACTTTGAATGCTTGTAGTTAGCCACTGATTCCTTTGTTAGCCACTCATTGTTGAATTTGCGATTTCCAACTTGTTGTGTAATGTTTATCTCCAATGGCCGATGAGCACCGATATGTTTAATCTATAATTTCTCTTCATATGACAATGATTAAAAAGGATTTGCCAGTAGATTGTCGACTTGATTCATGATGATGACTGCTAGCTAAGATTTTGAAAGTATGGTGTTGACGTGATCAGTCCAATCAAAGCTACTGTACATATAACGTGATTTGACGTAATTTTTTTCTGTGGCCGATGACCTTGAGCCTTCTTGGATGGGCACTTCTAATGTAACTCTATGGCAGCACCCAAGGGGCTTGAATTTTTGAGTTCTACCCATAGACTAGGCGGTGATGTGGTGTCCCTATGAGTGACAGAACACTGAGCCAATCAAGGCGCAACGCTCCGTATTTTCTGCTGGTTTGGCTTGCCCCACCACCACAGAAAGCACTTAACTAGGCTGAAACACCTGCATTGTGGAGCTGCCTTACTCAAGAAAACGCAAAAGAGACCGTGTTTGTGTGCGGCCTTGCAAACCGCTTCTTTGCAAACTGATATGTGACATGTATTAATGCCAAAATAACATGCAAAACAGGCAAGCCCAAATAAAATGTATTTATTTTGCTAAAAATGCGAGTCGTCACTGGTTGTCACTAAGACTATCAGACCATCTCCCTGACTCATGACGCACCTTTGCGTCCTAAGGCAAACCCTTGGCCTCCAATTGGCGTTGGCCAGAGGGAAATATGGGCAGTCCTATGATAACATAATTCAATACTGCCACCCTTCACTAACACATTCAAAGCCCCGTAGGTCTATTGCATATCTATGAGGGTGCTTTTTAAGAGAACTAGCCAAATAACATGGAGAACAGTCAGAAAAAATTATAATAACAATAACAGATCATATTAATAGAAATAATAACAACACAATATTATAAATTCATACTCATATTTAGAAAGTCCTAGCAAGGCTATAAGCATGTCAGCCCAGCATGCTCAGTTCAATGGATCCAATTGTTTAAAGAAAATGTTTTAAATGAAGACAAAACGACCTATATAGATCACAAGACCAGTTCTTTATGTCCATTACAATACATATTTAATACAGTCCTCATTATGTCCTGTTTTATTCCGACAAAAACGGAAGAAGGAAAAAGGAACATAGATTCTAATGGCTTATATAATGACTGCCAGTAAAAATGTGTCTTAGGCATCACACTGCACGCAAAGGAATACCTAATTTTGACTTACAATCGACTCTGACACAGCCGTGGCGCGATAGCCAAGAATGCATGCAGTACTGACAATCCAGAGCGAGTAAACCTGTAAAGCTAACCCTCTCTCTACGCCATACACATTTTGTTTTTTATTCCAGGGTCATTGCTCTATCACCTCGGCTGTTTTACCATCTAAGCATGTATCATTAGGATCAAAAATATAAAATGTAGTGTAAATAGCTTATATACAGTGGGGGGAAAAAAGTATTTGATCCCCTGCTGATTTTGTACGTTTGCCCACTTACAAAGAAATGATCAGTCTATAATTTTAATGGTAGGTTTATTTGAACAGTGAGAGACAGAATAACAACAAAAAAATCCAGAAAAACGCATGTCAAAAATGTTATACAATGATTTGCATTTTAATGAGGGAAATAAGTATTTGACCCCTCTGCAAAACATGACTTAGTACTTGGTAGGCAAAACCCTTGTTGGCAATCACAGAGGTCAGACGTTTCTTTTAGTTGGCCACCAGGTTTGCACACATCTCAGGAGGGATTTTGTCCCACTCTTCTTTGCAGATCTTCTCCAAGTCATTAAGGTTTCGAGGCTGACGTTTGACAACTCAAACCTTCAGCTCCCTCCACAGATTTTCTATGGGATTAAGGTCTGGAGACTGGCTAGGCCACTCCAGGACCTTAATGTGCTTCTTCTTGAGCCACTCCTTTGTTGCCTTGGCCGTGTGTTTTGGGTCATTGTCTTGCTGGAATACCCATCCACGACCCATTTTCAATGCCCTGGCTGAGGGAAGGAGGTTCTCACCCAAGATTTGACAGTACATGGCCCCGTCAAATGATGCGGTGAAGTTGTCCTGTCCCCTTAGCAGAAAAACACCCCCAAAGCATAGTGTTTCCACCTCCATGTTTGACGGTGGAGATGGTGTTCTTGGGGTCATAGGCAGCATTCCTCCTCCTCCAAACACGGCGAGTTGAGTTGATGCCAAAGAGCTACATTTTGGTCTCATCTGACCACAACACTTTCACCAGTTGTCCTCTGACTCATTCAGATGTTCATTGGCGAACTTCAGACGGGCATGTATATGTATTCTTGAGCAGGGGGACCTTGCGAGAGCTGCAGGATTTCAGTCCTTCACGGCGTAGTGTGTTACCAATAGTTTTTTTGGTAACTATGGTCCCAGCTGCCTTGAGGTCATTGACAAGATCCTCCCGTGTAGTTCTGGGCTGATTCCTCACCGTTCTCATGATCATTGCAACCCCACGAGGTGAGATCTTGCATGGAGCCCCAGACAGAGGGATATTGACAGTTCTTTTGTGTTTCTTCCATTTGCGAATAATCGCACCAACTGTTGTCACCTTCTCACCAAGCTGCTTGGCGATGGTCTTGTAGCCCATTCCAGCCTTGTGTAGGTCTACAATCTTGTCCCTGACATCCTTGGAGAGCTCTTTGGTCTTGGCCATGGTGGAGAGTTTGGAATCTGATTGATTGCTTCTGTGGACAGGTGTCTTTTTTTCAGGTAACAAGCTGCGTTTTGGAGCACTCCCTTTAAGAGTGTGCTCCTAATCTCAGCTCGTTACCTGTATAAAAGACACCTGGGAGCCAGAAATCTTTCTCATTGAGAGGGGGTCAAATACTTATTTCCCTCATTAAAATGCAAATCAATTTATAACATTTTTGACATGTGTTTTTCTGGATATTTTTGTTGTTATTCTGTCTCTCACTGTTCAAATAAACCTACCATTAAAATTATAGACTGATCCTTTCTTTATCAGTGGGCAAACGTACAAAATCAGCAGGGGATCAAATACTTTTTTCCCCCACTGTAGAAATATATACTGCTCAAAAAAATAAAGGGAACACTTAAACAACACATCCTAGATCTGAATGGAAGAAATAATCTTATTAAATACTTTTTTCCTTACATAGTTGAATGTGCTGACAACAAAATCACACAAAAATAATCAATGGAAATCCAATTTATCAACCCATGGAGGTCTGGATTTGGAGTCACACTCAAAATTAAAGTGGAAAATCACACTACAGGCTGATACAACTTTGATGTAATGTCCTTAAAACAAGTCAAAATGAGGCTCAGTAGTGTGTGTGGCCTCCACGTGCCTGTATGACCTCCCTACAACGCCTGGCCATGCTCCTGGTGAGGTGACGGATGGTCTTCTGAGGGATCTCCTCCCAGACCTGGACTAAAGCATCCGACAACTCCTGGACAGTCTGTGGTGCAACGTGGCGTTGGTGGATGGAGCGAGACATGATGTCCCAGATGTGCTCAATTGGATTCAGGTCTGGGGAACGGGCGGGCCAGTCCATAGCATCAATGCCTTCCTCTTGCAGGAACTGCTGACACACTCCAGCCACATGAGGGCTAGCATGGTCTTGCATTAGGAGGAACCCAGGGCCAACCACACCAGCACATGGTCTCACAAGGGGTCTGAGGATCTCATCTCAGTACCTAATGGCAGTCAGGCTACCTCTTGCGAGCACATGGAGGGCTGTGCGGCCCCCCAAAGAAATGCCACCCCACACCATGACTGACCCACCGCCGAACCGGTCATGCTGGAGGATGTTGCAGGCAGCAGAACGTTCTCCACGGCGTCTCCAGACTCTGTCATGTCTGTCACGTGCTCAGTGTGAACCTGCTTTCATCTGTGAAGAGCACAGGGCGCCAGTGGTGAAATTGCCAATCTTGGTGTTCTCTGGCAAATGCCAAACGTCCTGCATGGTGTTGGGCTGTAAGCACAACCCCCACCTGTGGACGTCGGGCCCTCATACCACCCTCATGGAGTCTGTTTCTGACCGTTTGAGCAGACACATGCACATTTGTGGCCTGCTGGAGGTCATTTTGCAGGGCTCTGGCAGTGCTTCTCCTGCTCCTCCTTGCACAAAGGCGGAGGTAGCGGTCCTGCTGCTGGGTTGTTGCCCTCCTACGGCCTCCTCCACGTCTCCTGATGTACTGGCCTGTCTCCTGGTAGCGCCTCCATGCTCTGGACACTACGCTGACAGACACAGCAAACCTTCTTGCCACAGCTCGCATTGATGTGCCATCCTGGATGAGCTGCACTACCTGAGCCACTTGTGTGGGTTGTAGACTCCGTCTCATGCTACCACTAGAGTGAAAGCAACGCCAGCATTCAAAAGTGACCAAAACATCAGCCAGGAAGCATAGGAACTGAGAAGTGGTCTGCGGTCCCCACCTGCAGAACCACTCCTTTATTGGGGGTGTCTTGCTAATTGCCTATAATTTCCACCTGTTGTCTATTCCATTTGCACAACAGCATGTGAATTTTATTGTCAATCAGTGTTGCTTCCTAAGTGGACAGTTTGATTTCACAGAAGTGTGATTGACTTGGAGTTACATTGTGTTGTTTAAGTGTTCCCTTTATTTTTTTGAGCAGTGTATAATATACCTCTCGCTTAGAGAAGTGCTTCCATAAGCCAGTGCTTGTGTTGGTTCTACCGTTTACTTGAATCAGTTTATCCCAGTGTTAACCAACCTTGGCACACACTAATATAGACTACAACCCTGTTGACAATACCTAATCCATTTGCCGGTGTGTATCAGAACAATACATTACATTTTTTACATTGAGATTTTTCTTTATGTAAAGGATAATGACACCAATTATTTTAGGATATTATAGGCCGACTCCAATTGAGAACCTAGGCAGGTTTTTAATTCTATAATCCTTCATTCTAGTCCTACATTATATCTATTCATATTTATTATGTTTTATCTTAAAAGCTAATCGTTCGATTCACATCTGCAAACAAGGGCCGCATTATATAACAGCTTTCACGTCATAATATACCCGTCCTCTACAATTAGGCCATATCATATCAAAAAATGTTAAAACCTTGGTATTTCTAATGTACAATCTTCAAATTAAATAAATTAACAATCAAAAAGAAAAAAGATCAGCCTTACCCATCTTCGCCTTCCCCTGATTTTAAGTCCATATATTCCAAAGTTCCATTTTGCCTAAATAGAAAAAGGATAAGTTCATCATACCCATTCTGCATTACCATAAGTCCAACCTTATTTTAAGTCCACATGGTCCACGGTTCCGTACTGCATGAATAAAACATTTGTTTTAATAAAAAACAAATGAATCCATAATTGCCTAACCAGCTCTGCTAGGGCGAGTAAAATGGTCAGAGTGAGGTGTTCTCTCATTTGTGTCTGGAAATAGTTTGCCAGTTAGCTTGGGTGCTTGACTGCCGTTGTGAGGTCAGATCGCTCGGGTTGCCTATTCCTCGGCCAGAGCTTCCAGTGACTCGCTCCAAGAGCGAAACGCTCTGAATTTACAAATGGACAATCTGACAATGCTCTGGATTTTCGAACGCCCAGAGCGCACTCTGAGCTCACTCTGGCACTCCAGATTGAATTTACAAAGACACCCGAAATTGTAAAATGTCTAGCTAGTCATTTGTTATGCTAGCAAGAGGTTGCATAGCAACAGCATCAACTTCCGGTAGACAGGCGAAGCGCTAGTATGCTCAACTGAAATGATACCGTTAATTTACAGTATACTGAAATGAACTAATAGTATATAGTATGTAATTTAGTATATACTCATTAAGTATGTAGTATACAGTATGTTAGCATGGGTATTTAGACACAGCTCTTGACTTTTTCCTCCGTTGACTGATAGTTTTCGTTTTCATTATTCCCATTATAACAATATTATTCTTCATACTTCTGCACTTTAGATCAAGTAATTTGGCTTTCATTGTTTTATTATCATACCGTAGCCTCGCTGTAGTGTCTTTTAGGGAGTCCACAGTAGTTTTAAATATTTTTTTCCCCCCGCTGCTATTTCTTCCATCGTTTTATTACTGTAATCCATTCCTGTTTTTAAGGCCTCAACCTCCCCCAGTAGCCCAGGCAATAGATCCAGCTTTTTTAACTGCTCGCTCACGCTTGCAAGCGATGCCCTATCTTCCGGAGACATAGTTATAAAAAAGTCCCCCTCCAATGTTACATTTGGAATTTTAGACAGCGGCTTCCCTTCAGTTGTCCGCTTTGATGTATCTGATTATTTTTCAAGCATATCAAAATGCTGAGCAATAAATAGTTCAAGGTTCTCTATGTTATCCAGAATGTTGGTTTCGCAGTAATCCTCCATTTTTATTATTAATTCATGGGACAAGCTGTGCCTACCACACTGCCACTTGCCACGTCATCAACGACCAAACACATACATACACACACATATTTATGTATGGTGGTATGGTTGTATTGGACATGTGAGGCATGCACTTCTATGTTTCCGTTCCATTCTGTGGATGATTCCAACTGTGTATCTCTCTTAGGCAGGATATCAATGTTCTTTAACCCATTAGATGTTAATGAAGCAAATAATAAATATAATGATTGTGTTGATCCAGATTACGTTTTCCTGAGATTTACCAGAGATGTGTGTATTACTTGTCTATTTCTTGTGATTACTATAATGTTAAGCAATTTAACAACCTGTATAGCAGTTGATATAATTCCAAGACAAGCTTGTTCGTTATCTGTCTTCTCTCAATCATGAAGTTTCCATTGTTGCTTTATGACATGTCTCCTTATAATGCTGTTCACCACTGAAGAATCTCAAGAGTGGGAGGAGTGTCCATTTTTGTTCATAAAAATGTTAAATTATTTGTAAGAGAGGACCTCGCACTTAGATCTGATAACAGTGATTTTGAATCTCTTTTTATAGAAATTCCTGTTCATTTTTTTGGGTGGTAAAAAAAAGTGGTAATTGGATGCATCTATCGGCCACCCGATTCTGACATTGGTTGTTTTATTGATATCCTTGCATCAACGTTGGGTTTGATTAATAATGAAGGTAAAATGTGTTTTCTATTGAGTGATTACAACATAAAATTATTTGAATGAGAACCACTCACTGACATCTGACTTTTTGAATACTTTATACTCCAGCTATCTGTACCCCCTCATCTATAAATCTTTGAATAATGTGGCTGATACATGTATACTTTATACTGAAATGTGTGACCATTTTCACTTTTCTTTGGCAGATAAATATGAACAGATGGGAATAATTAGTAGCATTAAGGGTAGAATATTTAACAAAAGTAATTGTGAGCGCTTTAAGATGTTTATTAATGATATTTCATGGGGGAAAATGTTTTTAATCAGCCGATGTGGAGTCTGCTTACCAGACTTTTCTCACATCTTTCAATTCTGTATTTCACCACCGCTTTCCCTTAGTTAAACATGTAAGAGAGCAGCACATGGCTTCTGGAAACCTTGGTTAACAACCGGTCTAAAAAAGATTTTTCAGTTAAAAAAAAGTTGGGTAATAAGTTTGTTACAAATCCCTCTCCCCTGAATTCTGAAAATTACAAAAAGTATAAGAACAAATTTGCTCACCTACTTCGGATATCCCCCAAAATATATTTTACGAACACATTCCAAGAATCCTTAAACAATATAAAGTCAACTTTGAAAATCAATCCACATAACAAAAATGTATTGTTAGAAATAAGACCTATATTGATCCTCGTGTTATTTCATGTGAATTTAATTGAATGTGAGTTCCTCTCTGTCAAAGAAAATAGAGAAAACTGATGGAAATCCCCTGAATTACATTAAGGGACATTTCCCTTCTCTGTATCAGTTTGATCCTCTTGATGGATGGAGGTAATTGGTAATTTAAAGATTTCAGGAGCAGGTCATGATGAGATTGGTGCCTCTTTGGGGAAATCAATGTCTTCCTCGAATACTAAGCCTCTAACCTACTGTATATCCTCACCAAATCAATGCAAACTGGTATTGTTCCTAAATATTAGAAAATTGTCAAAGTTATCCCCCTCTATAAATCTGTGGATCCCAGATCTTTTACAAAGTATCGCCCAATATCTGTACTACCATGTTTTTATAAAATCCTAGAAAAATTGGTGTATAAGAGAATGTTGAAACATTTAAATTGACAGTATTCTATATAAGCACCAACATGTTTTTTGTAAAAACTACTTCACAGACATGGCTCTTTTGCAACTTGTGAATAAAGTCTTTACAATCCTGAACAACAATGAATATGCTCTTGGCATATTTTTAGATGTATCCAAAGTGTTTGACATGGTTGATCATGAAATATTACTTTCTAAATTGCATCATTACGGCTTTCATGATTATGCATATAATTGGCTATATAGTTATGTTTATGCAGGGGCCAAGATATCCTGTAGCGTGCCACAGGGTTCGATAATTGTACCTTTATTATTCCTAATCTATATCAATGACCTTACTGCTGTGTCTTCTACTGTACTTCTGATTGTCTTTGCTGATGATACCAATTTCATTTTATCACATAAGAATTTTGATTCACTAATTAATGAAGCCAACTCAGGCATGGTCAAATTTTCTGAATGGTTCCAGATTAAAACATCAAATGTTATTGTATTCACTAGTAAGAATAAGAAATATTGTAAAAAATATATATATATTAAAAGCCAGAATCTCAGTTGGTGGGAAAGAAATGGAACAAGTCACATCCACTAGATTCCTCAGAGTTCTAATTGATGAAAAGTTGTCCTGGAAAGATCATATTCAATTTGTCTGTAGCAAGGTAATGACATCTGTTGGTATCATCAGACAGATAAGTGGTTTGGTTCATCAGGCTTGCTTCCTAACTATACTATAGCTTAATTGGCTCATGTCTCATTTACTGTAATATTGTCTGGGTCAGTACATATGCCTCCTACCTACATCAATTACAAATCATACAAAATACATTTGCAAGACTAGCCACCTCCTCTAATTACCCGTCTCCATCTGCACCTTTGTTTAAGAAACGTAATATCTTGTGTATTTACGACATTAATGTTCGTCAATTATGCTCTTTCATCTACAGATGTTCATACCTCCCAGACAGTTTACCTAAACCCTTCAATGGATTCTTCCAGGTTAATTCTGAAATCTATCTATATAACACAAGACATTGCAATAACCTTCACCCTCCCCACTGACCCACCTCACATAGTCAATTCTCTATCAGATATAGAGGTACCATACTCTGGAATTCTTATCTTCACATTGCCAAAAATCATCATCCCTCAATAACTTCAAGCGAAGACTGGGGGTCAGCCTGATGAACCAAACTACTCAGTAATCTCCTCCATATAGCCTAAGTCTCACACACTCACATGCACACATGCACACACACATTTAAACAAAACAAACATTATAAATTTTTTATGTTATTACTGATCAATTCATTTAAATATTTATAATTAGTTGGTTTACTTATCTGTTTCAACAATCCTTTTTTTTCTCTTATACTTATATTGTACTTATTGTACTTACTTATTATACTTACTTATTGTACTTATATTGTATATTATTTTTTTGTGGTGTGGTTTTCATATAAGCCCTTGGCCTTCCAACCACATCTATCTGTATTGTTGTCTATCACTTGTAATAGAAATTCAGCTTGGCCAAAGAGACCCTCACAAACTTCTACAGATGCACAATTGAGAGCATTCTGTCGGGCTGTATCACCGCCTTGTACGGCAACTGCATCTATAGATCCAACTGCAGGGCACTCCAGAGGGTAGTGCGGTCAGCCCAACGCATCACTGGGGGAACATTGCCTGACCTCCAGAACATCTACAGCACCCGGTGTCACAGGAAGGCCAAGAAGATCATCAAGGACCTCAGCCAACCGACTTTCAAAAATATTCAGTGACCAATATAGCCACCCTTATTTTCAATAACTGCCATGAGCCTTCCATCCATGGAGTCTGTCAGTTTCTTGATCTGTTCACGATCAATTTTCGCTGAAGCAGCAACCACAGCCTCCCAAATGCTGTTCAAAAAGGTGTATTGTCTTCCATCACTGTAAATCTCACGTTTGAGAAGGGCCCACAAATTCTCAATAGGATTTAAGTCAGGTGAGGAAGGGGGCCAGGTCATTATTCAGGCATCTTTGAGGCCCTTGCTGGCTAGCCAAGCAGTGGAGTACTTGGATGCATGTGATGGAGCATTGTCCTGCATAAAGATCATGGCCTTCTAGAATGCTGAGGACTTATTCCTGTACCACTGTTTGACGAAAGAATCTTCCAGAAACTGGTAGTAGGTTTGGGAGTTGAGTTTCAGTCCATCTTCAACCCGAAAAGGTCCAACTACCTCATCCTCAATGATAGCAGCCCATACCAGTACCCCTCCTTCACCTTGCTGGCACCTGACTCAAAGTGGTGCCCTGTGTCCATTACTGATCCAGCCACGGGCCCATCCATTTGGTCCATCAAGAGTCACTTTCATTTCATCTGTCCATAAAACCTTTGAAAAATCTGTCTTCAGGTATTTCTTTGCCCAATCTTGACGCTTCAACTTGTGAATCTTATTCAGTGGTGGTCTTGTTTCAGTCTTCTTGACCTTGGCCATGTCTCTGAGCACTTGACACCTTGTACTTCTGAACACTCCAGGTAGGTTGCAGTTCTGGAATACGGTGGCACTGGAGGATAATGGGTTGCTGGTAGTTTGACGTTTAATTCTTCTCAAGTCTTTTGCAGTTAATTTGCGCCTTTTCTTCCCCATGCGTTTTTTGCGCCCCAGTTGACTATTCGCAACAAAACGTTTGAATGTCCGGTGGTCACACCTCAATAGTTTAGCTATTTGAAGAGTGTCGCATCCGTCTGAAAGGCATTTTACATTTTTGGCTTTTCAGTGTCAGTTAAATTTCTTTTTTGGCCCATTTTACCTGGGGTAATGAGGCTGCCTAATAATTATGCACACCTTGATATAAGGTGTTATTCACTTTCGCCACACCCTCCCTCATTACACAAATACATATCACCTGAAAATGATTCAATCCAATAAGCATTCAAGTTTATATGGTTTGGAGTTCGATAATGTGAATAGAAACAATGATAAGATCAGAATACTCACTTGCCTAATAATTGTGCACGCAGTGTATATATATTTATATACATGATATGTATATAAATATATTTATAGTCTGGTTTCTGACATTGCTTGTTCAGATATTTCTTAATTTCTACATTTAAATTTTTTTATTTTTATTGCTAGGCATTACTGCACTGTTGGAGCTAGAAGCACACGCATTTCGCTGCACCTGCGATAACATCTGCAAATCTGTGTACATAAGCAACCAATACAATTTGATGTGATTTGACACCGGCAATGAAATACAATAAATTCTACACAGCATACTAACATTCCCAGGGTGCATTTAAACTCCCTGTTGCAATGCTCCGCCCAGGGCTGCTGTCTGGCTACTTTTAGCAAGCCCAGAAAAACTCAAAGTAGTCTAAATATAATAGCCAAGTTATGAGTGCATTTCACATTACTTTTGGGTTTAATCATATTATACTGCTCACATGAATGGCATGCTGAATATACACTACATGTACATGGCCAAAGGTATGTGGATACCCCTTCAAATTAGTGGATTCGGCTATTTCAGCCACACCCGTTGCTGACAGGTGTATAAAATCGAGCACACAGCCATGCAATCTCCATAGTCAAACAGCAGTAGAATGGCCAGTACTGAAAAGCTCAGTGACTTTCAACGTGGCACCGTCATAAGTAGGTTCAGCATGGCACATTTCAACAAGTCCGTTCGTCAAATTTCTGCCCTGCTAGGGCTGCCCCAGTCAACTGTAAGTGCTGTTATTGTGAAGTGGAAACGTGTAGGAGCAACAATGTCTCAGCTGCGAGGTAGTAGGCTTCACAAGCTCACATAATGGGACCCCAGAGTGCTGAAATGTGTAGCGCATTTTAAATCGCCTGTCCTCAGATGCAACACTCACAACCGAGTTCCAAACTGCCTCTGGAAGCAGTGTCAGCACAAGAACTGTTCGCCGGGAGCTTCAAGAAATGGGTTTCCATGGCCGAGCATCCGCACACAAGCCTAAGATCACCATGCGCAATGCCAAGCATTGGCTGGAGTGATGAATCATGCTTCACCATTTGGCAGTCCGACGGATAAATCTGGTTTTGGGGGATATCAGGAGAATCTTAATGCTACAGCATACAATGACATTCTAGACGATTCTGTGTTTCCAACTTTGTGGCAAAAGTTTGGGGAAGGCCCTTTCCTGTTTCAGCATGACAATGCCCTGTGCACAAAGTGAGTTCCATACAGAAATGTGTTGAGATCGGTGTGGAAGAACTTGACTGGCATGCACAGTGTCCTCACCTCAACCCCTATGGCATGAATTGGAAAGCTGACAGATTAATTGGAATTGGAACGCCGACTGCGAGCCAGGCCTAATCGCCCAACATCAGTGCACAATGCTCTTGTGGTTAAATGGAAGCAAGTCCGGGCATCTAATGGAAAGCCTTCCCAGAAGAGTGGAGGCTGTTATAGCTGTATATTATGCCCATGATTTTGGAATATGATGTTCGACGGGCAGGAGTCCACATACAGGCAATGCCTGTAATCGTATCCACAAATGCTGATGCTCCAGATACTCAACTAGTCAAAAGAAGGCTAGTTTTATTGCTTCTTTAATCAGAACAACAGTATTCAGCTGTTGTAAAATTATAAACTTTGATTAGCTAACACAACGTGCCATTGGAACACAGGAGTGATGGTTGCTGATAATGGGCCTCTGTGCGCCTATGTAGATATTCAATTAAATATCAGCCGTTTCCAGCTACAATAGTCATTTACAACATTAACAATGTCTACACTGTATTTCTGATCAATTTGATGTTATTTTAATGGACAAAAATGTGCTTTTCTTTCAAAGACAAGGACATTTCTAAGTGACCCCAAACTTTTGAAAGGTATTGTATATATACAGTTGAAGTCGGAAGTTTACATACACTTAGGATGGAATCATTAAAACTCGTTTTTTAACCACTCCACAAATTTCTTGTTAACAAACTATAGTTTTGTGCATGACACAAGTAATTTGTCCAACAATTGTTTACAGACAGATTATTTCACTTATAATTCACTGTATCACAATTCCAGTGGGTCAGAAGTTTACATACACTAAGTTGACTGTGCCTTTAAACAGCTTGGAAGATTCCAGAAAATTATGTCATGGCTTTAGAAGCTTCTGATAGGCTAACTGACATAATTTGAGTCAATTGGAGGTGTACCTGTGGATGTATTTCATGGCCTACCTTCAAACTCACTGCCTCTTTGCTTGACATCATGGGAAAATCAAAAGAAATCTACGAAGACCTCAGAATAAAAATGGTACACCTTCACAAGTTTGGTTCATCCTTGGGAGCAATTTCCAAATGCCTGAAGGTACCACGTTCATCTGTATAAACAATAGTATGCAAGTATAAACACCATGGGACCAGGCAGCCGTCATACCGCTCAGGAAGGAGACGCGTTCTGTCTCCTAGAGATGAACGTACTTTGGTGCAAAAAGTACAAATCATTCCCAGAACAACAGCAAAGGACCTTGTGAAGATGCTGGAGCAAACAGGTACAAAAGTATCTATATCCACATTAAAACGAGTCCTATATCGACATAAGCTGAAAGGTCTCTCAGCAAGGAAGAAGCCACTGCTCCAAAACCTCCATAAAAAAGCCAGACTACGGTTTGCAACTGCACATGGGGACAAAGATCGTACTTTTTAGAGAAATGTCCTCTGGTCTGATGAAACAAAAATAGAACTGTTTGGCCATAATGACTATCGTTATGTTTGGAGGAAAAAGGGGGAGGCTTGCAAGCCGAAAAACACCATCCCAACCGTAAAGCACAGGGGCGGCAGCATAATTTTGTGGGGGTGCTTTGCTGCAGGAGGGACTGATGCACTTCACAAAATAGATGGCATCATGAGGGAGGAAAATTATGTGGATATATTGAAGCAACATCTCAAGACATCAGTCAGGAAGTTAAAGCTTGGTCGCAAATGGGTCTTCCAAATGGACAATGACCCCAGCATACTTCCAAAGTTTTGGCAAAATGGCTTAAGGACAACAAAGTCAAGGTATTGGAGTGGCCATCACAAAGCCCAGACCTCAATCCTATAGAAATTTGTAGGCAGATCTGAAAAAGTGTGTGCGAGCAAGGAGGCCTACAAACCTGACTGAGTTACACTAGCTCTGTCAGGAGGAATGGGCCACAATTCACCCAACTTATTGTGGGAAGTTTGTGGAAAGCTACCCGAAACGTTTGACCCAAGTTAAACAATTTAAAGGCAATGCTATCAAATACTAATTAAGTGTATGTAAACTTCTGACCCACTGGGAATGTGCTGAAAGAAATAAAAGCTAAAATAAATCATTATCTCTACTATTATTCTGACATTTCACATTCTTAAAATAAAGTGGTGATCATAACTGATCTAAGACATGGCATTTTTCCTGGGATTAATTTTGAGGAATTGTGAAAAACTGAGTTTAAATGTATTTGCCTAGGTGTATATATATATACAGTACCAGTCATTACTATCTTTGTGTAGTATTGAAAAAACTATTAAAATAATCAAAATATATTTTATTATTTTGCACACTCTTGGCATTCCCTCAACCAGCTTAATGAGGTAGTCGCCTGGATTGCGTTTCAATTAACAGGTGTGCCTTGTTAAAAGTACATTTGTGGAATTTATTTCCTTCTTATTGCATTTGAGACAATCAGTTGTGTTGTGACAAGGTAGGGCTGGTATACAGAAGATAGCCCTATTTGGTAAAAGACCAAGTCCATATTATGGCAAGAACAGCTCAAATAAACAAAGAGAAACAACAGTCCATCATTACTTTAAGACATGAAGGTCAGTCAAAACGGTAAATTTCAAGAACTTCGAAAGTTTCTTCAAGTGCAGTCGCAAAAACTATCAAGCGCTATGATGAAACTGGCTCTCATGAGGACCGCCACAGGGAAGGAAGACGCAGAAGATAAGTTCATTGCAGAGGATAAGTTCATTAGAGTTACTAGCCTCAGAAATTGTAGGCCAAATAAATGCTTCACAGAGTTCAAGTATCATACCCATCTCAACATCAACTGTTCAGAAGAGACTGGGTGAATCAGGCCTTCATAGTCGAATTGCTGCAAAGTGACACGGCAGCCACACGAGGGTTTGAGCAACACTGCTGCTGCCTAGTGCTGGCCTGGACACAGCCCAAATCAGCTTTAGCCAGATGGTGTAGGCTAGGCTCTCAGTTGATACTCTTTTTCATAGAGTCCTGACTCCTTTTCCAATGATATTTATATTGAGAAAACACTGAAAAGTACCACGTTAACAGCATTTCTTAGTACTGTATCTGATGTGATTGTTTAAACTGCTTTGTCAGAGAGAGCTGTCTCCATCAGTGGCCCAAACCCTCTGGTGTAGTAATTACAAAAGTGTTAAAAGCACAACAGTGGCTGCCAATAGCCTGCTATTAAATGTTTCCATTCACATCAGCCATGCGTGATGATGCTGTGATGACATGGCACTTTTTAACCACACTGACATTGATAGCAGTTAACAGGCAGCCTGGGATTTGAGTATAGTTTTGTTTGGCATTAGCAAGGCAAGGCATTGAGTGGTATGGCATGGTTGCTAGCCTGGCATGTTGTCATAGGAAATGACAGACCAAGTGGTCAGGGATGTTGATAAAGAAACTGTCAGATCTGTCCAGCCAACATCAGCTTAGCGGGCTGTGTGAAAGTATTTGGTCCCCGGCTGGTGTAAAGTGACAAGCATGTAAATTGTGACAGGGTCTGGAAATACAGAGAGAGACTCTAACTTTGCAGCCTATTACAACATAAACCCTACTGGGGTCATTTTTTTTCCATCCTCAAGGAACCTTGGGAAACTCTTGTCCCACTGACTGCACTTCTCTCGTCATACCTTATCCTTCGCTCGTGCGCACACACACACACACACACACACACACACACACACACACACACACACACAGCCTTCATTTCAGAATGTGCTGTATCAGCACTAACCCCCGAGGCTGTCACTGTTAGTCAGGCCTGAGCAGTGATGTACAAAATCACCTGCAGTAGTAGTTTGCTGGAATGGCTACACTGACCATCCTCTACTACTGTAGTGTATGTCACCGGTGCTGGTGCTGGAGTGAGGGGTCATCCGGTCTCAACGCCATGCCTTGTTGAGGTCCATCCATTGGAAATTGGCAGGGTGCAGATTGCAGAGTTGTCTCTGTGAGAATCAGGCAGGAAAAGTTACAGCATTGTTGTGGCATCATTTTGTGTTGAAGTTCGGTGTTATGGCTTTATAGTCAATTGCTGCTATAATTCATAATGAAAAATGTTAATTAAATTATACCAAACCATTAAACAAAGCACAAGTTCCTCCTCTCTTTCAGTTGACACTTTCTCTGTGTGAGTAGCATGTAGTAAACTCAGCAAATGTGACCTGTTTCAGGAAACTAGGCGTATGTTGCTGGTCACTACTTCACAGAAGAGCCATTTGAACGTAAACTTTTTTTTTTAATCAAAATGTCTTTTTTTGGCAGAAATGCCTTCTCGAACATGTGAACTTTCATGTGCCTTAATAACAAACGTGTATGCCATCTGTAAATATGAATAAAATTGTTCAATTACGAGCCCAGTTGGTTTAGCCACGTTTCTAATTTTGACAGAAAGTGGTTTCATTTCAAGTTAATAAAGTGTACTGTTAGCTACTGTAGCTAACGTTAGCTGGCTGGCTCGCTAGCTAACGTTACGCATATGATCTTATTATTCGTATCTCAGAGCCAATTGCATTGATAGTTAGAGCCTAATGTTAGCTAGCTAACATTGAACCTGGTTGGTTAGCCACCTGCAGATTCATGCAGGGTAGTAACGTCATGAGTTGGGATTATGGTTCACTGTTTAGCTAGCTAGCTAGCTAGCTACATCTCTTAACAAAAGACTCCACTATGCAAGTAACCATTTCGGGTGCGTTTGTAAATTCAGTCTGGCCGTCTACTCCGAATTCAAAGCACTCTCGTCTGAGTGTGGGTATTGGCTACTGTCCATATAGATCTACTGTACCACAAGGTCAGGTAGGGTTGAAGGGTTAGGGTTAAAAAATGTACATCTCCCTGATAACACCACCCACAAATAGACTTTAATTCCCTTCACCTTTAATTCCCCCCACCTTTAATTCCCCTCTCTGCCCCAGAGTGGGCTTACATAAAAGTGGCCATTATAGCCCACTCACAGGTGGCCTTCTGGCCTGTGTGCCCCCTTTCTCCCCACCTCGGGCTCTTTTGGAGGGGATCCCAGGCCGGGCATCGTCTCAGTGCTGTGGATGGATGGAGGCTCTTATGGAATTTCTTTCCTTCTTAATGCATTTTAGCCAATCAGTTGTGTTGTGACAAGTTAGAGGTGGTATAGAGAAGATAGCCCTATTTGGTAAAAGAGCAAGTCCATATTATGGCAAAAACAGCTCAAATAAGCAAAGAGAAATGACAGTCCATTTTTTATTTTTTATTTTATTTAACTAGGCAGCAGTTAAGAACAAATTCTTATTTACAATGATGGCCTACCAAAAGGCAAAAGACCTCCTTACTTTAAGACATGAAGGTCAGTCAATCCAGAAAATGTCAAGAACTTTGAAAGTTTCTTCAAGTGCAGTCGCAAAAACCATCAAGCGCTATGATGAAACTGGCTCTCGTGAGTTACCTCTGCTGCAGAGGATAACTTCATTAGAGTTACCAGCCTCAGAAATTGCAGCCCAAATAAATGCTTCACAGAGTTCAAGTAACAGACATATCTAACATCAACTGTTCAAAGGAGACTGCGTGAATCAGGCCTTCATGGTCGAATTGCTGCAAAGAAACTACTACTAAAGGACACCAATAAGAAGAGACTTGCTTGGGCCAAGAAACATGAGCAATGGACAGGAGACCGGTGGAAATCTATCCTTTGGTCTGGGGTCCAAATTGGAGATTTTTGGTTCCAACCGCCGTGTCTTTGTGAGATGCAGAGTAGGTGAACGGATGATATCCGCATGTGTGGTTCCCACCGTGAAGCATGGAGGAGGAGGTGTTATGGTGTGGAGGTGCTTTGCTGTTAACACTGTTAGTGATTTATTTAGGATTCAAGGCACACTTAACCAGCATGGCTACCACAGCATTCTGCAGCGATACACCATCCCATCTGGTTTGGGCTTAGTGGGACTATCATTTGTTTTTCAATAGGACAATGACCCAACCCACTTCCAGGCTGTGTAAGGGCTATTTGACCGAGAAGGAGAGTGATGGAGTGCTGCATCAGATGACCTGGCCTCCACAATCACCTGACCTCAACACAATTGAGATGGTTTTGGATGAGTTGGACCGCAGAGTGATGGAAAATCAGCCAACTAGTGCTCATCATATGTGGGAACTCCTTCAAGACTGTTGTAAAACCATTCCAGGTGAAGTTGGTCGAAAGAATGCCGAGTGTGCAAAGCTGTCATCAAGGCTGTATCACAACCGGCCGTGATTGGGAGTCCCATAGGGCGGCGCACAATTGGCCCAGCGTTGTCTGGGTTTGGCTGGTGTAGGACGTCAATGTAAAGAATGTTCTTAACTGACTTGCCTCGTTAAATAAAGGTTAAATATATGTATTTTTTAAAGGAAAAGGGTGGCAACTTTGAAGAATCTAAAATCTAAAATATACTTTGATTTGTTTAACACTTTTTTGGTTACTACAGTCGTGGCCAAAAGTTTTGAGAATGACACAAATATTAATTTCCACAAAATTTGCTGCTTCAGTGTCTTTAGATATTTTTGTCAGATGTTACTATGGAATACTGACGTATAATTACAAGCATTTCATAAGTGTCAAAGGCTTTTATTGACAATTACATGAAGTTGATGCAAAGAGTCAATATTTGCAGTGTTGACCCTTCTTTTTCAAGACCTCTGCAATCCGCCCTGGCATGCTGTCAATTAACTTCTGGGCCACATCCTGACTGATGGCAGCCCATTCTTGCATAATCAATGCTTGGAGTTTGTCAGAATTTGTGGGGTTTTGTTTGTCTACCCGCCTCTTGTGGATTGACCACAAGTTCTCAATGGGATTAAGGTCTGGGGAGTTTCCTGGCCATGGACCCAAAATATCGATGTTTTGTTCCCCGAGCCACTTAGTTATCACTTTTGCCTTATGGCAAGGTGCTCCATCATGCTGGAAAAGGCATTGTTCGTAACTAAACTGTTCATGGATGGTTGGGAGAAGTTGCTCTTGGAGGATGTGTTGGTACCATTCTTTATTCATGGCTGTGTTCTTAGGCAAAATTGTGAGTGAGCCCACTCCCTTGGCTGAGAAGCAACCCCACACATGAATGGTCTCAGGATGCTTTACTGTTGGCATGACACAGGACTGATGGTAGCGCTCACCTTGTCTTCTCCGGACAAGCTTTTTTCCGGATGCCCCAAACAAACGGAAAGGGGATTTTCAGAGACAATGACTTTACCCCAGTCCTCAGCAGTCCAATCCCTGTACCTTTTGCAGAATATCAGTCTGTCCCTGATGTTTTTCCTGGAGGGAAGTGGCTTCTTTGCTGCCCTTCTTGACACCAGGCCATCCTCCAAAAGTCTTCGCCTCACTGTGCGTGCAGATGCACTCACACCTGCCTGCTGCCATTCCTGAGCAAGCTCTGTACTGGTGGTGCCCCAATCCCGCAGCTGAATCAACTTTAGGAGACGGTCCTGGCGCTTGCTGGACTTTCTTGGGCACCCTGAAGCCTTCTTCATAACAATTGAACCGCTCTCCTTGAAGTTCTTGATGATCCGATAAATGATTGATTTAGGTGCAATCTTACTGGCAGCAATGTCCTTGCCTGTGAAGCCCTTTTTGTGCAAAGCAATGATGACGGCACGTGTTTCCTTGCAGGTAACCATGATTGACAGAGGAAGAACAATGATTCCAAGCACCACCCTCCTTTTGAAGCTTCCAGTCTGTTATTCAAACTCAATCAGCATGACAGAGTGATCTCCAGCCTTGTCCTCGTCAACACTCACACCTGTGTTAACGAGAGAATCACTGACATGATGTCAGCTGGTCCTTTTGTGGCAGGGCTGAAATGCAGTGGAAATGTTTTTTGGGGATTCAGTTCATTTGCATGGCAAATAGGGACTTTGCAATTAATTGCAATTAATCTGGTCACTCTTCATAACATTCTGGAGTATATGCAAATTGCCATCATACGAACTGAGGCAGCAGACTTTGTGAAAATTCATATTTGTGTCATTCTCAAAAATTTTGGCCACAACTGTACATAATTCCATATGTGTTATTTCATAGTTTTGATGTCTTCACTATTATTCTACAATGTAGAATATAGTAAAAATAAAGAAAAACTCTTGAATGAGTAGGTGTCCAAACTTTTTACTGGTACTATAAATATATAATGTTAAACACTAATATTGCACGTAGAGTTAGTCTCTGCAAATTATTGTGTGAGTTGTTAAGCAAACATTTACTCCTGAACTTATGTTTGCTTGCCATAACAAAGGGGTTGAATGTTTACAGTGGCTTGCGAAAGCATTTACCCCCTTTGGCATTTTTCCTATTTTGTTGCCTTACAACCTGGAATTAAAATAGATTTTTGGGGGGGTTTGTATCATTTGATTTACACAACATGCATACCACTTTGAAGATACAACATTTTTATTGTGAAACAATCAAGAAATAAGACAAAAAAACAGAACACTTGAGCATGCATAACTATTCACCCACACAGTCAATACTTTGTAGAGCCACCTTTTGCAACAATTGCAGCTGCAAGTCTCTTTGGTGTATGTCTCTTTAAGTTTGGCACATCTATCCACTGGGATTTTGGCCCAATCTTCAAAGCAAAACTGCTCCAGCTCCTTCAAGTTGGATGGGTTCCATTGGTGTACAGCAATCTTTAAGTCATACCACAGATTCTCAATTGGATTGAGGTCTGGGCTTTGACTAGGCCATTCCAAGACATTTAAATGTTTCCCCTTAAACCACTCAAGTGTTGCTTTATCAGTATGCTTTGGGTCATTGTCCTGCTGGAAGGTGAACCTCGGTCCCAGTCTCAAATCTCTGGAAGACTGAAACAGGTATCCCTCAAGAATTTCCCTGTATTTAGCGCCATCCATCATTCCTTCAATTCTGACCAGTTTCTCAGTCCTTGCCGATGAAAAACATCCCCACAGCATGATGCTGTCACCACCATGTTTCACTGTGGGGATGGTGTTCTCGAGATGATGAGAGGTGTTGGGTTTGCGCCAGACATAGCATTTTCCTTGATGGCCAAAAAGCTCAATTTTAGTCTCATCTGACCAGAGTACCTTCTTCCATATGTTTGGGGAGTCTCCCACATGCCTTTTGGCGAACACCAAACGTGTTTGCTTATTTTTTTCTTTAAGCAATAGCTTTTTTCTGGACACTCTTCTGTAAAGCCTAGCTCTGTGGAGTATACGGCTTAAGGTGGTCCTATGGACAGATACTCCAATCTCCGCTGTGGAGCTTTGCAGCTCCTTCAGGGTTTTCTTTGGTCTCTTTATTGCCTCTTTGTTTAATGCCCTCCTTGCCTGGTCTGTGAGTTTTGGTGGGCGGCCCACTCTTGGCAGGTTTGTTGTGGTGCTATATTCTTGTAATTTTTTTATAATGGATTTAATGGTGCTCCGTGGGATGTTCAAAGTTTCGGATATTTTTTTATAACCCCACCCTGATCTGTACTTCTCCACAACTTTGTCCCTGACCTGTTTGGAGGGCTCCTTCGTCTTCATGGTGCCGCTTGCTTGGTAGTGCCCCTTGCTTAGTGGTGTTGCAGACTCTGGGGCCTTTCAGAACAGGTGTGTGTATATATACTGAGATCATGTGACAGATCATGTGACACTTAGATTGCACACAGGTGGACTTTATTTAGCTAATTATGTGAGTTTGAAAGTAGTTGGTTGCACCAGATCTTATTTCGGAGCTTCATAGCAAAGGCGGCGAATACATATGCACGCACCGCTTTTATTTTTTGTATTTTTTGAAATAGGTTTTTTTCATTTCACTTCACCAATTTGGAATATTTAGTGTATGTCCATTACATGATATCCAAAATAAAAATCCATTTAAATTACAGTTTGTAATGCAACAAAATAGGAAAAATGCCAAGGGGGATGAATACTCTGTATTTACTCAAGACATTTCAGCTTTTTATTTTTTATTAATTTGTAAAAATTTCAAAAAACGTATTTCCTTTTTTACATTATGGGGTATTGTGTGTAGGCCAGTGACAAAACACATCTCTATTTAATCAATTTTATATTCAGGCTGTAACACAACAAAATGTGGAAAAAGTCAAGGGGTGTGAATACTTTCTGAAGGCGCTGTATTGAGTTACAAAGTCTTCCTAGCAACGTGATGACAGAGTAGCATCCAAAGAGGAGACAGAAGCTTGGTTGGTTCTGCTGCCAGTTCCGGAGGGGCACCCTGGATGCTGGCTCTGCCTCTCTACCCAGATGGCACGAGAGGGACAGGGAGAGTGGCAAAGCGGCCAAAGAAAGCTGCGAGGCGAGCCACCTGGAGTGTGTGTGTGTGCATACGTTTGTGTGTGACTGTGTGTGTGTGTGCGTGTGCATCGTATCATGTAATTTTTTATTCTACCCAACAAAAGTCGAGGAGCTGTGACCTGTCAAATTATACTGTTGTAAAGTCTGGTAACAGAATTTAAAATCTTGTTCAGTTTTTTTATGTGACCACGTTTTCACAAAACTCTGTTTTTATTTTATTTATTTAACCTTTATTTAACAAGGCTAATCAGTTAAGAACAAATTCTTATTTACAATGATGGCCTACCAAAAGGCAAAAAGCCTCCTGTGGGAACAGGGGCCTGGGATAAAAAATAAATACAATATAAATATAGGACAAAACACACAACACAACAAGAGAGACAACACTACATAAAAAGAGACCTAAGACAACAACATAGCAAGGCAGCAACACATGACAACACACCATGGTAGCAACACAACATGACAACAACATGGGAGCAACACAACATGGTAGCAGCACAAAACATGGTACAAACATTATTGGGCACAGACAACAGCAAAAAGGGCAAGAAGGTAGAGACAACAATACATCACGCAAAGCAGCCACAACTGTCGGAAAGAGTGTCCATGAGTCTTTGAATGAAGATATTGAGATAAAACTGCCCAGTTTGATTGTTTATTGCAGCTCATTCCAGTCGCTAGCTGCAGCAAACTGAAAAGAGGAGCGAACCAGGGATGTGTGTGCTTTGCGGACCTTTAACAGAATGTGACTGGCAGAACGGGGGTTGTATGTGGAGGATGAGGGCTGTAGTAGATATGTCAGATAGGGGGGAGTGAGGATTAAGAGGGTTTTATAAATAAGCATCTTGCGACGGGTATACAGAGATGACCAGTTTACAGAAGAGTATAAAGTGCAGTGATGTGTCCTATAAGGAGCATTGGTGGCAAATCTGATGGCCGAATGGTAAAGAATATCTAGCACCCTTACCTGCCGATCTATAAATTACGTCTCTGTAATCTAGCATGGGTAGGATGGTCATCTGAATCAGGGTTAGTTTGGCAGCTGGGGTGAAAAGGGAGCGATTACGATAGAGGTAACCAAGTCTAGATTTAACTTTAGCCTGCAGCTTTAATATGTGCTGAGAGAAGCATAGTGTACAGTCTAGTCATACTCCCAAGTACTTGTATGAGGTAACTACATCAGGCTCTAAACCCTCAGAGGTAGTAATCACACATGTGGAGAGAGGGGCATTCTTCTAACCAAACCACATGACCTTTGTTTTGGAGGTGTTCAGAACAAGGTTAAGAATAGAGAATGCTTGTTGAACACTAAGAAAGCTTTGTTGTAGAGCATTTAACACAAAATCCGGGGAGGGGCCAGCTGAGTATAAGACTGTATCATCTGCATATAAATGGATGCGAGAGCTTCCTACTGCCTGAGCTATGTTGTTGATGTAAATTGTGAAGAGTGTGGGGCCTAGGATTGAGCCTTGGTGTACTCCCTTGGTGACAGGCAGTGGCTGAGACACCAGATTTTCTGACTTTATACACTGCACTCTTTGAGAGAGGTAGTTAGCAAACTAGGCCAAAGACCCCTCAGAGACACCAATACTCCTTAGCCGGCCCAAAAGAATGGAATGGTCTACCGTACTAAAAGCTTTGGCCAAGTCAATAAAAATAGCAGTACAACATTGCTTAGAATCAAGGGCAATGGTGACATCATTGAGGACCTTTAAGGTTGCAGTGGCACATCCATAACCTGAGCGGAATCCAGATTGCATACCAGAGAGAATACTATAGACATCAAGAAAGCCAGTCAGTTGATTATTGACAAGTTTTTCCAACACTTTTGATAAACAGGGCAAAATAGAAATAAGCCTATAACAGTTAGGATCAGCTTGATCTCCCCCTTTAAATAAAGGACGAACCGTGACTGCCTTCCAAGCAATGGGAACCTCCACAGAAAGGAGAGACAGGTTAAAAAGGTTGGAGATAGGCTTTGCGATGATAGGGGTTAGAGATCGACCGATTATGACCCCAAAAAAGCCGATATCGATTAATCTGACGATTTTTATATATATATTTGTAATAATGACAATTACAACATTACTGAATTAACAATGAACACTTGTTTTAACTTCAATAAAATCAATTTAGTCTCAAATAAATAATGAAACATGTTCAATTTGGTTTAAATAATGCAAAAACAAAGTGTTGGAGAAGAAAGTAAAAGTGCAATATGTGCCATGTAAAAAAGCAAACGTTTAAGTTCCTTGCTCAGAACATGAGAACATATGAAAGCTGGTGGTTCCTTTTAGCATGAGTCTTCAATTTTCCCAGGTAAGAAGTTTTAGGTTGTAGTTATTATAGGACTATTTCTCTCTATACCATTTGTATTTCATATACCTTTGACTATTGAATGTTCTAATAGGTACTTTAGCATTGCCAGCCTAATCTCGGGAGTTGATAGGCTTGAAGTCATAAACAGCACAATGCTTGAAGCATTGCGAAGAGCTGCTGGCAAACGCAGGAGTGCTGTTTGAATTAATGCTTACGAGCCTGCTGCTGCCTACCACTGCTCAGTCAGACTGCTCTATCAAATCATAGACTTAATTATGATATAATAACACACAGAAATACGAGCCTTAGGTCATTAATATGGTCAAATCCGGAAACTATCATTTTGAAAACAAAACGTTTATTCTTTCAGTGAAATACGGAACCGTTCCGTATTTTATCTAACGGGTGGCATCCATAAGCCTAAATATTGCTGTTACATTGCACAACCTTCAATGTTATGTCATAATTATGTACAATTCTGGCAAATTAGTTTGCAACGAGCCAGGCGGCCCAAACTGTTGCATATACCCTGACTCTGCGTGCAATGAATGCAAGAGAAGTGACACAATTTCCCTAGATAATATTGCCTGCTAACATGAATTTCTTTAAACTAAATAAAATACATTTATCTAAATATGCAGGTGCATTGATTTTAAGAAAGGCATTGATGTTTATGGTTAGGTACATTCGTGCAACGATTGTGGTTTTTTTCTCGCAAATGCGCTTTTGTTAAATCATCCCCCGTTTGGCGAAGTTGGCTGTCTTTGTTAGGAAGATATGGTCTTCACACAGTTCACAACAAGCCAGGCGGCCCAAATTGCTACATATACCCTGACTCTGTTGCACAGAACGCAAGGGAAGTGACACAATTTCCCTAGTTAAAAGAAATTCATGTTAGCAGGCAATATTAACTAAATATGCAGGTTTAAAAATATATACTTGTGTATTGATTTTAAGAAAGGCATTGATGTTTATGGTTAGGTACACATTGATGCAATGACAGTGTTTTTTTCACGAATGCTCTTGTTAAATCACCCGTTTGGCGAAGTAGGCTGTGATTTAATGATTAATTAACAGGCACCGCATCGATTATAAGCAACCCAGGACAAGCTAGATAAACTAGTAATATCATCAACCATGTGTAGTTAACTAGTGATTATGTTAAGATTGATTGTTTTTTATAAGATAAGTTTAATGCTAGCTAGCACCTTACCTTGGCTCCTTGCTGCACTCGCATAACAGGTAGTCAGCCTGCCACGCAGTCTCCTCGTGGAGTGGAATGTATCGGCCATAATCGGTGTCCAAAAATGCCAAATACCGATTGTTATGAAAACTTGAAATAGGCCCTAATTAATCGGCCATTCCGATTAATCGGTCAACCTCTAATAGGGGCAGCAATCTTAAAGAAGAAAGGGTTGAAACCATCTGACCCAGATGGTTTAATGGGGTCAAGTTTCAGGAGCTCCTTTAGCTCCTCTGCCTGCAGGGAGAAATGTTGTAGCGGGTCACGGGAAAAAAAGGGAGACGCATCAGGGATAGTCGCATTAGAAGGGGTGGGAGATGAGGAAATGTTGGACGGGCAAGGAGACATGGCTGAGTCAAATAGGAATCCTGACTTAATGAAGTGGTGATTAAAGAGCTCAGCCATGTTCTTCTTGTCAGTAACAACCACATCATCAACTATAAGGGACATGGGCAGCTGTGAGGAGGAGGTTTTATTCTCAAGGTCTTTAACCATTTTCCAGAACTTCTTGGTGTTAGACCCACAGATAGAGAACTGCTCCTTAAAGTAACTAACTTTGGCCGGAGTGCACTTACTTATTATTTGCCTGAACGAGAGCCAGTCAGCCTGTGTATGAGTGTGCTGAGCCTTTCGCCAAATGCAATTCTTGAGGTGGAGTAACTCTGCAAGATCACGGTCGAACCAGGGGCTGAACCTGTTTTCAATTCTCATTTTCTTTATGGGTGCGTGTTTGTTAACAATACCACTGAAAATATTGAAAAAGAAGGTACAAGAGTCTTCGGCAGAGGGGGATCAAGCTGATTCTACACCATTTTATAGAGGCCAGTTCATGAAGGAAGGCTTGCTCATTAAAGGCTTGCTCGTTTTTTAGCAAGCGTCTATGACAAATCAGGACAGGTCGTTTCACTGAGCAGCCATTACGAACACATGCTGTTAAACAGTGATCACTAAGGTCATTACAGAAAACACCAAACTGATACCTATCAGGATTATTTGTGAGGATAACATCAAGGAGCCTTTTCTGGGTGTTTGGAGTCATACCTTGTGAGATTGGTAATAATCTGAGAAATTTGTAGGGGCCAGGAGAGAGTTTAGGGCAGGTAGGGTACAGGCCGGTGCTGATGGAGGACGATAGCACCAAGCAACAGTCAACAAAGAGCTATTTGAAAGTTTAATGCTTAAAACCAGCAGATCAAATTGTTTGGGGACAGACTTGGTGGAGACAAACGAGCACTTCTAGTGTTAACGTGCAGAAAACCCAGGCTTTTACGGGGGCAGAAGTCAGTGAAGCAGATATCAGAGCACAAGTCAGAATTGGGGCTAGCAACAGTAGATGGGCCAGCGTGTACATGCACATTTTCAGATATCATCAACAGTAATACAATCAAAGCACGGCACAGGACAGGGAGAGCTCTGCAGTGCTGATTTATGACATCTGAAAGTGCATCAGTTGGCAACAAGATCATATTGTACAGCACTTTCGCCAGGTAACATGAATACAAAGCCGGCTAGAGGAGGTTAGAATAGGATGGGAGGCCAAAAGTCAGTGTAACCAATAGAGAGTCAAATACACTATTATACAAGAGTGTTAAATACACTGTGTGGACATCCCTTCAAATTAGTGGATTCTGCTATTTCAGCAACACCCGTTGTTGACACGTGTATAAAATTGAGCACACAGCCATGCAATCTCCATAGAAAAACATTGGCAGTAGAATGGCCTTACTGAACAGTTCAGTGACTTTCAACATGGCACTGTCATAGGATGCCACCTTTCCAACAAGTCAGTTAGTCAAATTTCTGCCCTGCTCGAGCTGGCCCAGTCAACTATAAGTGCTGTTACTGTGAAGTGGAAACATCTAGGAGTAACATCGGCTCAGCCGTGAAGTGGTAGGCCACACAAGCTCACAGAACGGGACCAGTGATTGCTGAAGCACGGAAAAATTGTCTGTCCTGGGTTGCAACACTCACTACCGAGTTCCAAACTGCCTCTAGAAGCAACGTCAGCACAAGAACTGTTAGTTGGGAGCTTCATGAAATGGATTTCCATGGCCGAGCAGCCGCACACAAGCCTAAGATTACCATGCGCAATGCCAAGCGTCGTTGCGATTGGTGTAAAGCTCGCCGCCATTGGACCCTGGAGCAGTGGAAATAGATTCTCTGGAGTGACTAAATCACACTTCACTATCTGGCAGTCCTGCGGATGAATCTGGGTTTGGCGGATGCGAGGAGAATGCTACATGCCCAAATGCAATTGTAAAGTTTGGTGGAGAGGAAATAATAGTCTGGGGCTGTTTTTCATGATTCGGGCTAGGCCTCTTAGTTCTAGTGAAGGGAAATCTTAACACTACGGCATACATTCTAGACGATTCTGTGCTTCCAACTTTGTGGCAACAGTTTGGGGAAGGCCCTTTCCTGTTTCAGCATGACAATGCCCCCGTGCACAAAGTGAGGTCCATACAGAGATTATTTGTCGAGATGAGTGAAGAACTTGACTGGCCTGCACAGAGCCCTGACCTCAACCCCATCGAACACCTTTGGGATGAATTGTTTGATGATGGTGTCCACATACTTTTGGTTATGTAGTGTGACTGTATTATTTTGCCTCTGTGTTCTTCTGCCTGAACTTGACCTTGACCTGACGGAGCCAATCATTGAGTTTCCAGATCCAGTTTGACCCCTGTTGTCTGACGTCTCACACCGTCACAGAGGCAAAATAATACCCATAAATCCTGGCGGCAGGCCACTCTTGACATGACGGAGTCCCTGCTGATTACACCATCACGGTGAGGTGACAATGATGCCAGGCCCTCCACTTTTCCCCTCCCCTCTAAGCTTGTCAACACAGCCAGACCTCACAGCCAGAGATCCAATGTACTCAGCAAATCATACTGGTTGTTTACCCAGGATCATATGCAAACAAATCACTTTTATGTGGCAATGTAGGCCATTTCTGATGAGTGTTTTTACAATAGATTGAAACAATCATAAGGATATTTACATTAAGTAGACACTCTTATCCAGGAGTGAGTGCATACATTTTCATACTGTTCCCCCGTGGGAATCAAACTCACAACCCTAGTGTTGCAAGCGCTTAGCTCTGCCAACTGAGCCACTCGGGACCACGTAAGGAAGTTTGCCATGTCAAAGAATTTCTCTCCTGTAAAGAGGTGAAGTTGTCGTCAGCTGACAGAGGGAAAAAAACATGACACACAATGGAATTGCTGAGACTATTAGTCAGTGTCATCGATACCAAAGCATTTCCACCCGATGCAAATATTCACCAAAACCCAGTGTAATGTTTTCCTAATGGAGCGTGGGATGTGGGGAGTTTCGATTGGACTAAAGCTGTGTAATGCTTATGCCAGCAGCGCATTATAAGCAGGTGCACAGCTCCTCTCACAGAATGATTTACTGCTCATATCCTTAGTCAATAGCAGTCGCACCTGATAAATGCCCGGCCTGTGCTCCACTCACCCACACACACGCGTGCAGAGAGCTTGGGTGTCGTTCCTTGGTGGAATAAACAGCACCATCAGACAGAGAGACAGGTGAACGGAGGATAAGAGGGAGCTGTCACTCTCAGTGAGTGGAGCTGTGGCTGAGGAAGTTAACTGGATGTTTGTCTCATGCATCTCTTCCTTCCTTTGTTCTCTTGTTCTCTCCCCTCCTCTCCTCAGTTGGGAGTTGATTTGTGTTGAATTGTAGGCGTACAGATTTGATCAGGTGTTACAGTAGAACTGCCATGCTAATGAGGATGATGATGACAACCATGCATCATTATCTCTTTTTTATTATTATTATTATTATTATTATGCTATTTTATTAGGATCCCGATTAGCTGTTGCAGAAGCAGCAGCTACTCTTCCTGGGATCAACAGAAATGACATACAACAAAAACAAAACAACAACAATAAATACATTAACTCAACAACAACAACAAAACAACAACTAAAATGATCATATGACTGGCAATCAGGAGCACGTTTAACTTGAGACCTGTCTTTTGTCTACGTAGTCAGGCCCATCATTATCTCTTTTATAACGCCCCACCCTGTACTCCACCAGCCTTGCAAACGGATTCGCTGCTGGTCTCCGGCTCTTGTCCACACTGAGTCTTAAGTGTGGGAGTTGTATACTATTGCAGTCTACTACAGACAAAGTCTGAGCCTTGGCTGTCAGCTCCAATCTAGGGCCATCCTCTCAGACACTAATCTCCCAGGCAGAACACACTCACACCGGCAACAGGACAATTAGCAGCCCAATTTAGAGCTAATAGCCCTGATTTCACTGCGAGGCCAGTGGACCTCACTGCTGTGGTTATACTGTAGTAGGTCTACTAGCATCAAATGCTTACCGTAAAGCATTTGGTTTAAGGACTACTGTGGGGTTACTGTAGATTATGTTGTAGTGGATTAGAACCATAACATGATATGTATGACTAAATAGCAAGAAAATATATTGGATTAAAGTTTGTGGCATATCTCTGTCGGGTTTTATTGTGACACTGCATTTAGGCCGGACGTACACAACATTATCCTTTTGAGAGATGAACCATTTTATCTCCATGCATTGTTCCAGTAATGTCCATTGAGGGAGGGGGAAATGAGAGTGTAAGGTTTCCTGTCCTCTAATAGGGATTTAGACAGTTCCACACAGGGGATGAGGGAACTGTAATGCCCCCTCTAAAAAACACTCTGTGTAGTGTGTGTGTGTGTGTGTGTGTGTCGCACGCCTCGTCACCAAGCAGGATACATAGATTACACCTGTCCTCTCCTCTCATTGTGCAGTCTGGGACACAGGCTCCCATGGGCTGCACTGCTTCACTGTTCAAACCCAAACAACCCTCACAAACACACCAGCTCAGGGAAATGGTTCATCTCATGATTCGTAGAAGGTGTTATGAATGCCAATGTCAAGTGCAGTATTAGGCCTACCAAATAAATAACCCATCCCACAAGAGATAAAAACATAGATTTTGTTGCGTGTGTTGTGTAGTGTTCACTTAAGTGATCAGGCTACTGCAGAATGATGGATAACCAGCTCAATGCGTGTTTGTTCCTTCCTGTGGTGGATGAATACAGCCTTTGAGTGGCTGGCGACTCTGTGAGTTATTTAGGAGGCCATTGTTTGGCGATCCTTCATGAGGAAGACCTGTTGATTTTCCCACTCATCTTCAGCCCCCTTTTGTCTGCTGTCTGCTTTGCTTCTGCGTATGTCACAGATACTCATGGGGCTGCTGTAGCCTGTTCTGTATCACTCCCTGCTGTGAATCAATTCAGCTGGACAGCTTCAGACTCTGGCTTAACGTCGTCCTGGGGCACCCTCTTAATGTGGCCTTCTCCTCCAAAGTGCTGACACTGAAAAGGCACTCTGTAATCAATTGGATCCCAAATCCCACTTGATCTCTTGAGAGTGGGTGGCTTTCCAAGAACCCTGGGTAATGTGTGACTATCAAGCCCAGAATAAGCCAATATATTATCGCCAGTAGGTCTGTCTGTCGGTCTCGACGAAACATTGAAGCAGTCAGTAGGCAGGTCAACCAAGCACCAGTCACCATAGCTCTTTTGGGCTTCACTAAACCACTACGGCCTCATTCTCACACTAGCCTGATAGCCGCACTGTACGTTTTCTACTTCTCATCCCATTCGAGTTACATTTTCAGCCCTCTGTTAACGGGAGCCATTGGAAAAAAGGAATCCTCCCAGACAAGAGAGTCTAGTTAGAGAGAGATAAGATAAGACCAGACAGACTTTGTTTCAAATCGCTCCATTTCAGATTTGAAAAGTAGAGCTGGACCTGAGGACATGACCTTCTAACTGAGGGATGATGGGACATTATGAATGATGGATTTTGGTCCAGCCAGAGGACATGCTGCCCACTCTAGGGCTGTTTTAATCCCTTCGGCATTGGACTATTTTAGTTGTTTAGAAAGACTCTAAATAATAGATTTAGCTTCCAAAAATATCACTAATACATAGGTCTTGTGGTCAACCATGCTGCATAATTTACTATTTGACATTCACATATTGTACACATTGTACATATTTCCATCTCTGACTGACATCTCTGAGAGATGCATACAAAGCTCTCCCGCGCCCACCATTTGGAAATATGACCATGACTCTATCCTCTTGATTCCTGCTTACAAGCAAAAACTCAAACAGGAAGTACCAGTGACGCGCTCAATTCGGAAGTGGTCCAATTAAGCAGATGCTGAACTACAGGAATGTTTCGCTAGCACAGACTGGAATATGTTACGGGATTCATCCGATGGCATTGAGGAGTTAACTACCACAGTCACTGGCTTCATTAATAAGTGCATTGACGATGTCATCCCTACAGTGACCGTACGTACGTATCCCAACCAGAAGCCATGAATTACAGGAAACATCTGCACTGACCTAAAGGCTAGAGCTGCCCCTTTCAAGGAGCGGGACACTAACCCGGACGCTTATAAGAAGGTCCCGCATCAATACAGGACTAAGATCGAATCCTACTATACTGGCTCTGATGCACGTCGGATGTGGCAGGGCTTGCAAGCTATCATGGATTACAAAGAGAAATCCAGCCACGAGATACCCAGTAACTGTAGAACATGAAGAAAGCGCATGTAGACTCAATTAGCCTAGCTGGTTAGCTAATTTAGCTAGCTACAGTATCTTAGCCAACTAGCTTCTCTTGGTTTGACGGAGTCAAGACAGGTACTACGTAATCATATTGGATGATAAATAACCTAGTTATGACAAGCTAGAAGTTAGTCTACTAGCGCACGTCTGCTTGGTTGGTTGCTGCCTCTCCCTCCCTCCCTCCTCGCTCCCATTTCACTCACTCAAAGTACACACACCGCAAGGCGCCTCCGCCACCTGTTCTAACTCGCGCTGTATCAGCTCTGGTTAATAACATAGCTTACAAATGGACTTTTCTGCTAATTCCCTCAATCGGATACGACCACGTCTATATGGAACTGGACGTCTTCGGGTCCGTTTGGGAACGGGTCTTTATATTGAAAAAATGAATTTATGCATATTTGTCAGGGTGGGAAAGCCCCAGGTCCATTATGGAACAGGTCCAACTTTTTAGACCTCTACTTGAGGCCCGACATAACAATCCCTGTCACAACAGACAATGCCAGGAGCATTGTTTATGATGTCACAGAAACTGGTTTTGGGCCACAAATAGGGTGCTTTTTAATTTAGCATATTTTGCCCCCCAAAAAACTCAAATGAACTACAGTAACTGTTGGCTTTTCATTTTTTCGCTGTACCGTAACTGAATCCGAACCGTGACCCCAAAACTGCCAGATGTACCGAACTGTAGGTTTGGTGAACCATTACACCACTACTGACGGCTGCATGTTAATTGCATTGGCAGGTCTAAAAGATGGCCCTGCCTGTGATTTAGGTCCACGCTGACAACCACACCGCAACCCTTTTTCTGAGGGTACTATACATTTTCCGGCTGTTCCTTGACTCATTAGCACTGATGAAGTTTAACATTGAGATTGACCTTGAGCTACACCTTCTGGTTGTTGGCTCTGTTTCCACAGCGTATCTTTTAATCCAATTCACCACCACAGATGTTGCCCCTTATTTTTTGCACTGTTGTGTACATTGCTGTTTTGTAGCGTCTGCTCTGCTTCCGCTAACAACTGAACAGATGTACAGTACAGCAGCTGTACAGCACTTGTGATGGCTGATCTAACCAGTCCTCTCCTTTGGTCTCTAGCAGGGCCGTACCAGCACAGCGGAGGCAGCCCGAGCAGCAACAGCGGGCGCGGTGCCGCGACCATCCACTGTCTCCGCTGCCGGGAGGTCTGCAAGGGAGAGGTGGTGCGTGTGCAGAATTTCCACTTCCACGTCAAGTGCTTCACCTGCCAAGGTAAGACCCTCAGCTTCCTTCCTTTCTGTCGGTCTGTCTGTCTGTCTGTCTGACCGTCAGTCTGTCTGTCTGTGTGGCTGTTCTCTAGACAGCCCAGCTTCCACAGTACAGCAGCACTCAGCCAGTCCCATTAGAAACCATTAGCTGTCAGAGAGAGAGACAGAGATTATATGTCTCCATGACACCCCCTGGGCTGCTCAAAGGCTCTGATCAAGAGAAAAACACACAGCCTAAATAAAGGAATAGCAAGGGAAGCCTGCTGAGAGCTCACCATGGTAGACAAGAAAATAAAGACAAGCTCAACTTCCATCTTGTAATTTTTTCCTTATTATTAAACCTATAAATGAGCATTTCATATTTTCAGAATGCTCTTTTCTACTCGTATTTCACCTAAGACATGAAAAGCAGCTTGTAGTGCCTTTAACAGTCTGTATTTGTAAGGAGAAGAATAGGCAAGCCATTTCACCTCCCATTGTCAGGAAGGATTTTCAAAATGCCGGCGCTCACGTGGTCTTGTTTATTATGCAAGCTGTTGCTGTGGTAACGGTGTTAGGGGGCAACCTGCCTTAAATGATGGTTCCTCTCTCCGTCAGTATCAACCAATAGGAGCCCTTCCTGCACGCTCTGGAGCACAGCAATCGGGTTTGCCATTAGAACATTTCGAAATCTCCCTTTATCGCTCTTCTCTTTTCTTCCTGTTTATCTCTCGCCCCTCTCCCTTCTCTTTCTTTCATTATCTGTTCACTCTCTCTTTCTATCTCTGTCTATCTCCCTCTCTCTGTCTCTATCTTCCTCTCTGTCTCTATTTCTCTATCTCTCTCTCTCTGTATCTATCAGTCCCTGCCTACGGTATTTTCCTATTGTTGTCTGTTTCCACCATTAGAACCAGCAGCAGCACTCCCTCCACCCACACTCTCTCATTCACTGTGCCCTACCAAGGCTAGTGAGAGTCTGAGAGCTGCAGACTGAGGGTGCTGATATGACAGCTCCAGCTCCACCACCACAGACACCTCAGCTCCTGGCTGACCTGCCCTCCTCAGCCTCTCCTCCTACAGCAGAGAGGAGACTGGGCCCTGGGATGCATGCTGGGGGGTATGCTGGTAGAGATCCTGCTGAGGATTGTGTGTAGGGTTAGGTAGGGCAGGTGGTTGGTTGTGGAGGATGTGGATTGTGTGTAGGGTTAGGTAGGGCAGGTGGTTGGTTGTGGAGGATGTGGATTGTGTGTAGGGTTAGGTAGGGCAGGTGGTTGGTTGTGGAGGATGTGGATTGTGTGTAGTTAGGTAGGGCAGGTGGTTGGTTGTGGAGGATGTGGGTTGTGTGTAGTTAGGTAGGGCAGGTGGTTGGTTGTGGAGGATGTGGATTGTGTGTAGGGTTAGGTAGGGCAGGTGGTTGGTTGTGGAGGATGTGGATTGTGTGTAGTTAGGTAGGGCAGGTGGTTGGTTGTGGAGGATGTGGATTGTGTGTAGAGTTAGGTAGGCCAGGTGGTTGGTTGTGGAGGATGTGGGTTGTGTGTAGAGTTAGGTAGGGCAGGTGGTTGGTTGTGGAGGATGTGGATTGTGTGTAGGGTTAGGTAGGGCAGGTGGTTGGTTGTGGAGGATGTGGGTTGTGTGTAGAGTTAGGTAGGGCAGGTGGTTGGTTGTGGAGGATGTGGATTGTGTGTAGGGTTAGGTAGGGCAGGTGGTTGGTTGTGGAGGATGTGGATTGTGTGTAGAGTTAGGTAGGGCAGGTGGTTGGTTGTGGAGGATGTGGATTGTGTGTAGGGTTAGGTAGGGCAGGTGGTTGGTTGTGGAGGATGTGGGTTGTGTGTAGAGTTAGGTAGGGCAGGTGGTTGGTTGTGGAGGATGTGGATTGTGTGTAGGGTTAGGTAGGGCAGGTGGTTGGTTGTGGAGGATGTGGATTGTGTGTAGAGTTAGGTAGGGCAGGTGGTTGGTTGTGGAGGATGTGGGTTGTGTGTGTAGAGTTAGGTAGGGCAGGTGGTTGGTTGTGGAGGATGTGGATTGTGTGTAGGGTTAGGTAGGGCAGGTGGTTGGTTGTGGAGGATGTGGGTTGTGTGTAGAGTTAGGTAGGGCAGGTGGTTGGTTGTGGAGGATGTGGGTTGTGTGTATAGTTAGGTAGGGCAGGTGGTTGGTTGTGGAGGATGTGGATTGTGTGTAGGGTTAGGTAGAGCAGGTGGTTCCAGACATAGGAGTCAGATGGTTGGAGTCTTACAATGTTTATTAATCCAAAAAGGGGTAGGCAAGAGGATGGTCGTGTGCAGACAAAAGGTCACAACCAGTTCAGAGTCCAATAGGTACCAAAGGGCAGGCAGATTAAAGGTCAGAGCAGGCAGGATGATCAGGCAGGCAGGAAAGTAGTCCAGAGTCAGACAGTGGTCAAAACCAGGAAGACTAGCAAAAGAGAATAGAAAAGGGGTACGTGGGGAAAAACACGCTGGTTGACTTGACTAAACATACAAGACGAACTGGCACAGAGAGACAGGAAACACAGGGATAAATACACTGGGGAAAATACGCGACACCTGGAGGGGGTGGAGACAATCACAGGGACAGGTGAAACAGATCAGGGCGTGACAGTGGTTGGTTGTGGAGGATGTGGATTGTGTGTAGGGTTAGGTAGACCTGGTGGACAGCAAGTGTTTTTCCTAACCTCCTAACCAGGTGTTTAGCTCAGAAACACAGTCTATCCACCTGATAGCCCACTGTGAGCTGATAGTGTCTGTCTGCCTTTCAGAGCAGATGTTTCCCACTATAGTCTCATGGCTTTAGGCAGAGCACACCATGCATGGTCTTCTACACTGTGCATTTGTTTTACACTGGCCATCCTTAATCCTCATGACAAATCTAATCTCCACCTGTGTACTCCTCCCACACACAGCAGATTTTTAGAAAGTTGTGTTAAAGCAGCGGTACTGAGTTGGTGAAAGTGTGCCTGACCTTTTAACTGAGCCAAACAACAAGCCTAAGCCCCTGTGTTGGAGTGGGAGTAAAATGGAATTAGGGAAGGAAAAAAACATTTTGTAAAAGCCTCATTGTTGGGGTTTTTTTTGTCACGCACGTTTGAAGTCCTCTGCTCGGGTTGGGATGATGTCCTTTTTCAGTGTGTTGTGTGCTAGCTGGGAGGGAGACAGTGAGAGAGGGTGGGATGCAGCGATGCGCGGGGAACATCCACGCCAAGATGCCAATACAGACGGTCTGTAGTGTTCCGACAGCCCAAGCATGAAATTGATTTTCCCTCACCACACAAAAAGCCATTGATGAGTCTTGTGGTCGCCGAACGAGCCATCATCCCACACTGGGAGCCAGTGGCCAGATGAAAACTCAAACTCAAACGTTTCATATTATACCTTATCAGTGTGAGGAAGCGTAAAGAAATACATGACATGAGCACCTGGAAAGAACTGAGCATGTGGAAACAGAATACCTACTATAGAATCCTGGAGTCAGCAGTCTATCCAGTATCCACAGTCAGCAGGTACCTAACCAAATCAGCCTCTTAGTCTGGGCCCTCTCTGGCCCTCTCTCGCTCTCTCTGGCCCTCACTGGCCCTCACTGGCACTCCCTTTCTGAACGATGTCAGGTCTGGTGTAGAAGCAGGTAGTTAGCACAGAGGGTCTCATCTCTCCAAGACATTAGTTACTGTTGTTGCAATATTGTGGACACTAGATTGTCTATGTTAATCCAGTATTCCTAAGAACAGGGTTTCCCAAACTCGGTCCTGCCCCGCCCCGGGTACATGTTTTGTTTTTTGCCCTTGCACTAAACAGCAGATTCAAATAATCAAAGCTTGATGATGAGTTGGTTATTTGAATCAGCTGTGTAGTGCTAGGGCAAACACCAAAATGTGCACCCAGGGGGGGGCGGCAGGACCGAGATTGGGAAACCCACGCCGTAGAACACCACAGAGTTGCATACAAAGATGGAGGAGAACAAGTGAGAATTGCCTCTAAAGATGGGTGGCAGGTAGCCTAGCAGTTAAGAGCTTTGGGCCAGTAACCTAAAGGTTGCTGGTTTTCGAATCCCCGAGCCAACTAGGTAAAGAATCTGTCTATGTGTCCTTGAGCAATGCTGTTCACCCTTATTTCTCCTGTAAGTCACTCTGGATAAGAGCATTTACTCAAATGTAAGATAAAGAGAGAGGGCAAACTTCCCCTGTAGGTGTATGAGAAGCAGTGTGGTCATCTATTTTAGGAGGCCTAGATTTTAGAAGAAGGTATGTAGTATTTTGTATTTTATTAAGATTAGCTGTTGTTGAAGCAGCAACTACTCTTCTTGGGGTCCACACAAAACATAAAACATGACTTAATACAGAAGAACATCAATAGTCAAGAACAGCTCAAGGACTGAACCACACAAATGTAAAATAAGAGCAGTAGATAGCCTTGAATTCATTATGGATTTGGAGACTGTGAAGAGACCCCTGGTGGCATGTCTGGTGGGGTAAGTATATGTTAGTTGATTATACAAACGTTTTGGAATTTTTAACACAATAGTATTTCTCACAAAAACAAAAATGTATGCAGTCAATCTCTCTTCTACTTACGTTTAACATTTTTGCATTTTAGTCATTTAGCAGACGCTCTTATCCAGAGCGATATACAGTTGGTGCATTTATCTTAAGATAGATGGTGGGGCAACTACATATCACAGTCATAGTAAGTGAATGCACTGTAAGTCGCTCTGGATAAGAGTGTTTGCTAAATGTAATGTAAATGTTGTTCAGGGTCATGCCAAGGTTCTTTGCACTCTGGGAGGGGGTCACCATGGAGTTGTCAACTGTGATGGTGAGAGACTGACATGCATACTGTTGACGTTAGCCTTCTGTGTACATTGAAGGGCAAGACATGCTGCTCTGTTCTGGGCCTGTTGCAGCATTTATAGGTCCTTCTTTGCAGCACTTGACCATATCACTGGGCAATAATCAAGATTAGATTCAACTCGAGCCTGCAGGAATTGTTTGGTCGACTGTGGTGTTAAAAATACAGGAAATGTCTTTATCACAGATTGACCTCTCCTCATATTTACAACAATTGAATCAATATGCCTTGACCATGACCATTTACAGTTTAAGGTGACACAGCATGTACTACCAGATTCAGCTGAGGTCTAGAATTTAGGTAACCAAATACAATCCTTTTCGTTTTATATATGTTCAGGACTAGGTTATTACTCGCCACCCATTCCAAAACCGACTGCAACTCTTTGTTTAGCGTTGCAGTGATTTCACTAGCTGAAATAGGGTCAATAGTGCTGTGATTTCGCTAACGGACGTTATTGTCCTCAGGCAAAGAAACTTTGAGAAACAAAAATGTGTTAATAGACCAGAAAGAGAGTACCAAACCTCTCTGCCAATAACAACTAGTTTTCAGTTTCCCCTCCCACTCAGGCCACTCCCAGACAGTCCTAGCAAAATTATTGCTTGAGAAATTTGCTACTTTGCTACGAAGGTTTTTTTGTTTCTTTTTTTACCATTTTAATTAAAACAATCACAGTAAGGTACTTAATTGTCACCCAGAAATGTTTTGATATTGAGATGAAAACAGCTGCATTGGGCCTTTAAGGATTAAAGTAATTAATACTTTATAATATTGATTCTGTAGTTTTCCCTCAACAAGGGCTAATGATTCTCCGTTGGCCATCGACATTCTGTTTAGATGAAATCTTCTACCGTATCAAGCCATGAACTCTTAAGTGCACTAATGAATCAACCATCTCTTCCAACTGGGTCTGTAGAGACTTCTCTTTTTGCCTCTGTGTTTCTAGCTTTGAACCTCACCGATCCACAGAGCCTATCTGTGTCAGAGACAATGCAATCTCTTGTTAGTTGTTGGGAGATGTGTTGGGAGATGTGAGTGAGCGTCCTTGGACAAACTCCAGGCAGTAGAAGGAGAGTCCGCTGGGACCTGGCTGGGATTGAAGTGGGGAGGAGGCCAAAAAGGACAGTGAGGAGAGGCAAAAAAAAGTCATTTCTATACAAACAGTGTCTGCCAAGTCATATATTCCCATTAGGCACCACTTGTGAGGACAGTATGAGTGGTGCCTCTAGAATGGAGGCTGTGGGAGGGAAAAGGAGAGGAGCAGGGCTGGACCTGCCCACTGTCTCTGTCTGTCTGTCCTGGGGGTATGGGGTGGCCCAGGAAGTCATCTGTTGGCCCATGGCGAGGAGGACAGAAGAGAAAAAAACAGGAGGGAGCTGCCAGTCTGTAGCCAGTCATACTGCAGAAATAGACCAGTAGCCTGCAGCTCCCACATTCATCTGATAAAAAAAAACAAGCACACTCACACACCCACGCGCTCACACACGCACACACACAGACTCACCCACACTGGTCCAGTCTTCTTGGCATATACTGTAACTATTGTATCTAGAGGAAAGAAGATAAAATGAACATGGTCTTGAGGAGGGGAATTTTTTGGACTCATTGACGTTTATGATGGTATTTATAGGGATGCAACGTATCACATCTCTCTTTTGTTACGGTAATCTAGTAGTGCACTTCTCTCTAAATCATATCAAAGTTTATTGGTCGCGTACACAGATTTGCAGACATTATCACAGGTGCAGTGAAATGCTGGTGTTTCCAGCTCCAAAAGTACAGTAATACCTACCAATACACACATAATCCAAGAAATTAAAAGAAAGAAATTAAGACATTTCTGAACGAGCAATGTCAGAGTCCGGAATATATATATATATATATATATATATATATATATATATATATATATATATATATATATATATACACACACATGTGTATAGACATTATGGACAGTATATGAATAGAAAAGTTGGGTACAGCAGTAGTTATATAGGATGAGCCATGACTAGAATACAGTATATACTGTACATATAAAGTGGGTAAAACAGTATGTAAACATTATTAAAGTGAACAGTGTTCAATGACTGTATGCCTTTAGAAAGTATTCATACCCCTTGACTTATTGAACATTTTGTTGTGTTACAGGCTGAATTCAAACTTGATGAAATATATTTTTTCTCACCGATCTACATACAGTACAATACCCCATATTGACAAAGTGAAAAAATGTTTTTAGTAATTTTTGCAAATCTATTGAAAATGGAATACAGAAATATCTAATTGACATAAGTATTCACACCCCTGAGTCAGTACATATTAGAATCACCATTAGCAACAATTACAGCTGTGAGTCTTTCTAGGTAAGTCTCTAAGAGCTTTGCACTCCTAAATTGTCCAATATTTGCCCATTATTCTTTTCAAAATTCTTCAAGCTCTGTCAAATTGGTTGTTGATCATCACTAAACAACCATTTTCAAGTCTTGCCATAGATTTTCAAGCAGATTTAAGTCAAAACTGTAACTCAGCTACTCAGGAACATTCACTGTCTTCTTGGTAAGCAACTCCAGTGTAGATTTGGCCTTGTGTTTTAGGTTATTGTCCTGCTGAAAGTTGAAAGAAAAAAGAAAGTTTAAAGATACCCAAGAACACAGTGGCCTCCATCATTCTTAAATGGAACAAGTTTGGAACCACTAAGACTCTTCCTAGAGCTGCCCACCCGGCTAAACTGAGAAATCGGGGGAGAAGGGCCTTGGTCAGGGAGGTGACCAGGAACCCGATGGTCACTCTGACAGATCTCCAGAGTTCAATCAGGCCTTTATGGTAGAGTGGCCAGACGGAAGCCACTCCTCAGTAAAAAGCACATGACAGCCTGTTTGTAGTTTGCCAAAAGGCACCTAAACGACCCTCAGACCATGAGAAACAAAATTCTTTGTTTTGATGAAACCAAGGTTGAACTCTTTGGCCTGAATGACAGGCGTCACGTCTGGAGGAAATCTGGCACCATCCTCACGGTGAAGTATGTTGGTGGCAGCATCATACTGTGGGGATGTTTTTCAGCAGCAGGGACTGGGAGACTAGTCAGCATGAATGGAGCAAAGTATAGAGAGAGCCTTGATGAAAACCTGCTCCAGAGTGCTCAGGACCTCAGACTGGGGCAAAGGTTCACCTTCCAAAGGACAACAACCCTAAGCACACAACCAAGACAACACAGGAGTGGCTTCAGGATAAGTCTCTGAATGTCCTTGAGTGGCCCGGCCAAAGCCCGGACTTGATCCTGATCGAACATCTCTGGAGAGACTTGAAAATTGCTGTGCAGCAATGCTCCCCATCCAACCTGACAGAGCTTGAGAGGATCTGCAGAGAAGAATTGGAGAAACTCCCGAAATACAGGTGTGCCAAACTTGTAGCGTCATACCCAAGAAGACTCGAGGCTGTAATCTCTGCCAGAGGTGCTTCAACAAAGTATTTATTCAACATACAAAATTTCTCAAAACTACACTTTTGTTCATTTGAAGACATATTGTTTGGAACAAAATACTCTACAAGTACAGTACATCACATTTCCAGAGTGGGCTCTCTGCTAATTCTGAAGGTATGATACATTTTATGATCACCACAATACAGTGAATGGGAAAGGGGATTCAAAAGGAACTCCCTCTGCTGGTGACTTGCTGAATGTGCAATCCAGAAGGAGGGCTGTGACTGGTTAACCTCTCTGGGGTATGTGGGACGATTTCGTCCCACCTACGTAACAGCCACTTCAATCCAGTGGCGCGATTTTTGAATCGTTAGAAATGCTATAACTTCAATTTCTCAAACATATGACTATTTCACAGCTATTTAAAGACAAGAATCTCGTTAATCTAACCCCACTGTCCGATTTCAAAAAGGCTTTACAACAAAAGCAAAACATTAGATTATGTTAGCAGAGTACCCAGCCAGAAAAAATCTGACACCCATTTTTCAAGCTAGCATATCATGTCACATAAACCCAAACCACAGCTAAATGCAGCACTAACCTTTTATAATCTTCATCAGATGACACACCTAGGACATTGTGTTATACAATACATGCATGTCTGTTCAATCAAGTTCATATTTATATCAAAAACCAGCTTTTTACATTAGCATGTGACGTTCAGAAAAAGCATAACCACCGCAAACTTCCGGTGAATTTACTAACAGTTTGCTAAATTACTCACGATAAACGTTCACAAAAAGCATAACAATTATTTTAAGAATTATAGATACATTACCCCTCTATGCACTCGATATGTCCGATTTTAAAATAGCTTTTCGGATGAAGCACATTTTGCAATAATCTAAGTACATAGCCCGGCATTACAGGGCTAGCTATTTAGATACCCACCCAGTTCAGCCTCCACCAAAATCACATTTCCTATAAGAAAAATGTTCTTACCTTGCTTGTTCTTCATCAGAATACACTGCCAGGACTTCTACTTCAATAACAAATGTTGGTTTGGTCCCAAATAATCCATCGTTATATTCCAACAGCGACGTTTTGTTCGTGAGTTCTAGACACTATCAGAATGCTTCCTCACGGTCCCGCGCATGGCGCGTTGGCTTGTCAAAAATGTCTAAATATTCCATTACCGTACTTCGAAGCATGTCAACCGCTGTTTAAAACAAATTTTTATGCCATTTATGTCGTAGAGAAGTGATAATATTCCGACCGGGAGTATGCATTGAGCCTAAACAGCCGAATAAAATTTCTCCTCAGAAGCGACTCATGCACGCGCATCATTGAAAGGTCCTCCGAGCATCCACTTACAAAAGGCGATAATATGTTTCAACCTGAGGTTCCCTCGTAAACCTTCAGTTATTTCGCGGGCTCTGAGAGCCTATTGGAGCCCTGGGAATTGTCACGTTACAGCTAAGATCCTTACTTTTCAATAAAAAGAGGTAAGACGCACGACTCCTTGTCAGACAGGGTACTTCCTGCTTGAAGCCTTGTCAGGTTTTTGCCTGCCATAGGAGTTCTGTTATACTCACAGACACCATTCAAACAGTTTTAGAAAATTCAGAGTGTTTTCTATCCAAACCTGAACAATAATATGCATATTCTAGCTTCTGAGTTGGTGTAGGAGGCAGTTAAAAATGGGAACATATTTTTTCCAAAATTCTCAATACTGCCCCCTATACCAAACAGGTTAATGGCCTATAATGTCAATTTCTCTGTATAAAATGGGTCATATCATTAACTTCTATGGGCTACGTGGGACGCTAGCGTCCCACCTGCGGGACACAGCCAGTGAAAAATCAGGGCGGCAAATTCAAAAACAACAAAATGTCATAATTCAACTTTTTCAAACATACAACTATTTCACACCATTTTAAAGATGCACTTCTCCTTGATGTAACCACATTGTCCGATTTCAAAAAAGCTTTACAGCGAAAGCAAAACATTAGATTATGTTAGGAGAGTACATAGACAAAAATAATCACACAGCCATTTTCCAAGCAAGGACATATGTTAATAAAACCCAAAACACAGCTAAATGAAGCACTAACCTTTGACGATCTTCATCAGATGACACTCCTAGGACATTATGTTACACAATACATGTATGTTTTGTTCGATAAAGTTCATATTTATATCCAAAACAGCACCAGGGGAAAAAAAAAAAAATGTATGAAATTGTATGAAATGTATGCATTCACTACTGTAAGTCGCTCTGGATAAGAGCGTCTGCTAAATGACTAAAATGTAAATGTATTTTACATTGGCGCGTGATGTTCAGAAAATGTATTCCCACCAAAACCCCCGGTGAATGTGCACATCAATTTACAAAAATACTCATCATAAACGTTGACAAAATATATAACATCTATTTAAAGAATTATAGATAGACTACTCCTGGATGCAACCGCTGTGTCAGATTTTAAAATAGCTTTATGGAGAAAGCACATTTTTCAATAATCTGAGTACATAGCTCAGTCATCACAGCGAGCTATTCAGACACCCGCCAAGTTCGGGTCAACCTAAACTCAGAATTAGTATTAGAAATATTGTCTTACCTTTGCTGATCTTTGTCAGAATGCACTCCCAGGACTGCTACTTCCACAAGAAATGATGTTTTTGTTCGAAATACTCCATATTTATGTCCAAATACCTCCGTTTTGTTTGTGCGTACAGATCACTTATCCAAAGGCATAACGCACGAGCGCGGAACCAGAGACGAAAAGTCAAAATGTTCCATTACCGTACTTAGAAGCATGTCAAATGCTGTTTAAAATCAATCTTTATGGTATTTTTAATGTAAAATTGCGATAATATTCCAACCGGACAATAGCATATTCATTCAAGAAGAAAAAGAAGGAACGGTGCGCTCGCGTGACTGCGCATATCCAATCCCTTTGTTGCCAGGCAGACCACTCAGTAACTGAGCTCCTATACTCTGCCCAGTGACAGGAGAAGGCTCAAACCACTTTCTGAAGGCTGTTGACAGCCAATGGAAGCCTTAGGAAGTGCAACGTCACCCCACAGACACTGTAGTTTCGATAGAGAATCAAAAGAAGAACTACAATTCTCAGACTTTCCACTTCCTGCTTGGATTTTTCTCAGGTTTTTGCCTGCCATATGAGTTCTGTTATACTTACAGACACCATTCAAACAGTTTTAGAAAGATCAGAGTGTTTCCTAGCCAAATCTACTAATAATATGCATATTCTAGTTTCTGGGCCAGAGTTGTAACCTGTTTAAATTGGGTACGTTTTTCATCCGGCCGTGAAAATACTGCCCCCTAGCCCAGACAGGTTAAAAGTACTAAAAAATATCCTGTGGCGTTCTGCATTAGCATCGAACTGCCCCCGCGATATGCAACTTTTTAGGGAAGTTAGAAACCAATACACACAGGCAGTTAGAAACGCCAAGGCTAGCTTTTTCAAACAGAAATTTGCTTCGTGCAACTCCAACTCTAAAAAGTTCTGGGACATTGTAAAGTCCATGGAGAATAAGAACACCTCCTCCCAACTGCCCACTGCACTGAGGATAGGAAACTCTGTCACCACCGATAAGCCCACTATAATTGAGAATTTCAATAAGCACTTTTCTACGGCTGGCCATGCTTTCCACCTAACTACCCCTACTGCATTCAACAGCACTGCACCCCCCACAGCTACTCGCCCAAGCCTCCCCCATTTCTCCTTCTCCCAAATCCATTCAGCTGATGTTCTGAAAGAGCTGCAAAATCTGGACCCCTACAAATCAGCTGGGCTTGACAATCTGGACCCTTTCTTTCTAAAATTATCTGCCGAAATTATTGCAACCCCTATTACTAGCCTGTTCAACCTCTCTTTCGTGTCGTCTGAGATTCCCATAGATTGGAAAGCAGCTGCTGTCATCCCCCTCTTCAAAGGAGGTGACACTCTTGACCCAAATTGCTACAGACCTATATCCATCCTTCCCTGCCTTTCTAAGGTCTTCGAAAGCCAAGTCAACAAACAGATTACCGACTATTTCGAATCCCATCGCACCCTCTCCGCTATGCAATCTGGTTTCAGAGCTGGTCATGGGTGCACCTCAGCCACGCTCAAGGTCCTAAACGACATCGTAACCGCCATCGATAAGAAACAATACTGTGCTGCCGTATTCATTGACCTGGCCAAAGCTTTTGACTCTGTTAATCACCATATCCTCATCGGCAGACTTAGTAGCCTTGGTTTCTCAAACGATTGCGTCGCCTGGTTCACCAACTACTTCTCTGACAGAGTTCAGTGTGTCAAATCGGAGGGCCTACTGTCTGGACCTCTGGCAGTCTCTATGGGGGTACCACAGGGTTCAATTCTTGGGCCAACTCTTTTCTCTGTATACATAAATGATGTCGCTCTTGCTGCTGGTGAATCTCTGATCCACCTCTACGCAGACGACACCATTCTGTATACTTCTGGCCCTTCTTTGGACACTGTGTTAACAACCCTCCAGACGAGCTTCAATGCCATTCAACTCTCCTTCCGTGGTCTCCAACTGATCCTAAACACAAGTAAAACTAAATGCATGCTCTTCAACCGATCGCTGCCTGCACCTGCCCGCCCATCCAGCATAACTTCTCTGGACGGTTCTAACTTAGAATTTGTGGACAACTACAAATACCTAGGTGTCTGGTTAGACTGTAAACTCTCCTTCCAGACTCACATCAATCATCTCCAATCCAAAGTGAAATCTAGAATTGGCTTCCTATTTCGCAACAAAGCATCCTTCACTCATGCTGCCAAACATACCCTCGTAAAACTGACCATCCTACCAATCCTCGACTTCGGCGATGTCATTTACAAAATAGCCTCCAATACCCTACTCAACAAGCTGGATGCAGTCTATCACAGTGCCATCCGTTTTGTCACCAAAGCCCCATATACAACCCACCACTGCGACCTGTATGCTCTCGTTGGCTGGCCTTCACTTCATAATCGTCGCCAAACACATTGGCTCCAGGTCATCTACAAGACCCTGCTAGGTAAAGTCCCCCCTTATCTCCGCTCACTGGTCACCATAGCAGCACCCACCTGTAGCACGCGCTCCAGCAGGTATATCTCTCTGGTCACCCCTAAAGCCAACTCCTCCTTTGGTCGTCTCTCCTTCCAGTTCTCAGCTGCCAATGACTGGAACGAACTACAAAAATCTCTGAAACTGGAAACACTTATCTCCCTCACTAGCTTTAAGCACCAGCTGTCAGAGCAGCTCACAGATCTCTGCACCTGTACATAGCCCATCTTTAATTTAGCCCAAACTACTACCTCTTCCCCTACTGTATTTATTTATTTTATTTATTTTGCTCCTTTGCACCATATTATTTATATTTTAACTTTTAACTTTCTTCAAACTACAAATCTACCATTCCAGTGTTTTTCTTGCCATACTTTATTTACTTTGCCACCATGGCATTTTTTGCCTTTACCTCCCTTATCTCACATCATTTGCTCACATTGTATATAGTCTTATTTTTTTTCTACTGCATCATTGATTGTATGTTGTTTTACTCCATGTGTAACTCGGTGTTTTTCTATGTTGTCGAACTGCTTTGCTTTATCTTGGCCAGGTCGCAATTGTAAATGAGAACTTGTTCTCAACTTGCCTACCTGGTTAAATAAAGGTGAAATAAAAAAATAAAAAAATAAACTAGAGAGTCCACTCTGGAAATGTGATGTGTTTGAAGAGAATATTGTTTTACATCCAATATGCCTAAAAATAAGCTAAATCAAAAAGGGTAGTTTTGAGATATATAAATTCATATTTATAATGTCAGATAAATTAATTTGAATATGTGTATTTCAGAATTTAGGCATACTCAATATTTGAGAGAACACTATAAGGAGTATAATGCCACCAAAATGTTGTCTGTATCATGTACAGATCACAGATCAGGAGGCGCCTATACTGTAGGTATAAAATAGGCCTAAAATAACCAATTTCAGCATGATTTCAAAAATATTGTTTGTGATACAAATGCAGAAAACACGTTAAACATCCTTCCTCCCAATGAAGTTCCTATGTGAGAATTGCCAGAACAATCTGAGATACCAAAAATATGTTCCTCTCCCGCTGTCTTGGATTCACCCTCCTCTAAAAACTGGGCTAATATGATCTTGTATCTCTGACAACTTTCTACAGAAAGCCATGGAGAGAGATTTGGGTGTGTTTGTTTTTCGTCTGATTGACTGACTGATTGTCTGTCTGTGTCTCCAGATATACTGTAACTGCCTGGATGAGATGAGCCAAACAACATGTAGGATGCCAGCAGGAGGCCTCCTCTCCTTCCCCCCATCTCTCTCCATCTCTCTATTCACTTTGCCAACAGTAAAAATGGAAGATGGGAGCTGTGTAAAGTCGTTATCATCTTTGTCTCTGTCTTTGCCAGGCTGGCAGCACTGCTGCCGCTGCTGCCGCTTTGTAGCCTGCATCCCACTGGCTCTCCCCTCCAACAATGACTACAGGGTAGCAGATATGAACCCGTTTTCATTGCGCTGATGCCTGCTGTCGCTTCTCTCTTTCGCTCGTCTGTCTCCATTTCTTTCTCTCTCATCTAGCGCTCCATGTATTTTTCTCTCTTTTTTTCAGTCTCCGCCTTTCTCTCCCACACTAGGGAGCACTTACTGTATAGCAGAGGTCTTCTCATGTACAGAATCAAGCATTAGCTACACTACCAGTCCAAAGTTTTAGAACACCTACTCATTCAAGAGTTTTTCTTTATTTTTACTATTTTCTACATTGTAGAATAATAGTGAAGAATCAAAACTATAAAATAACACTTATGAAATCATGTAGTAACCAAAAAAGTGGTAAACAAATCAAAATGTATTTTATACACTGCTCAAAAAAATAAAGGGAACACTTAAACAACACAATGTAACTCCAAGTCAATCACACTTCTGTGAAATCAAACTGTCCACTTAGGAAGCAACACTGATTGACAACAAATTTCACATGCTGTTGTGCAAATGGAATAGACAACAGGTGGAAATTATAGGCAATTAGCAAGACACCCCCAATAAAGGAGTGGTTCTGCAGGTGGGGACCACAGACCACTTCTCAGTTCCTAAGCTTCCTGGCTGATGTTTTGGTCACTTTTGAATGCTTGCGGTGCTTTCACTCTAGTGGTAGCATGAGACGGAGTCTACAACCCACACAAGTGGCTCAGGTAGTGCAGCTCATCCAGGATGGCACATCAATGCGAGCTGTGGCAAGAAGGTTTGCTGTGTCTGTCAGCGTAGTGTCCAGAGCATGGAGGCGCTACCAGGAGACAGGCCAGTACATCAGGAGACGTGGAGGAGGCCGTAGGAGGGCAACAACCCAGCAGCAGGACCGCTACCTCCGCCTTTGTGCAAGGAGGAGCAGGAGGAGCACTGCCAGAGCCCTGCAAAATGACCTCCAGCAGGCCACAAATGTGCATGTGTCTGCTCAAAAGGTCAAAAACAGACTCCATGAGGGTGGTATGAGGGCCCTACGTCCACAGGTGGGGGTTGTGCTTACAGCCAAACACCATGCAGGACGTTTGGCATTTGCCAGAGAACACCAAGATTGGCAAATTCGCCACTGGCGCCCTGTGCTCTTCACAGATGAAAGCAGGTTCACACTGAGCACGTGACAGACATGACAGAGTCTGGAGATGCCGTGGAGAACGTTCTGCTGCCTGCAACATCCTCCAGCATGACCGGTTTGGCGGTGGGTCAGTCATGGTGTGGGGTGGCATTTCTTTGGGGGGGCCGCATAGCCCTCCATGTGCTCGCCAGAGGTAGCCTGACTGCCATTAGGTACCGAGATGAGATCCTCAGACCCCTTGTGAGACCATATGCTGGTGCGGTTGGCCCTGGGTTCCTCCTAATGCAAGACAATGCTAGACCTCATGTGGCTGGAGTGTGTCAGCAGTTCCTGCAAGAGGAAGGCATTGATGCTATGGACTGGCCCACCCGTTCCCCAGACCTGGTTCCAATTGAGCACATCTGGGACATCATGTCTCGCTCCATCCACCAACGCCACGTTGCACCACAGACTGTCCAGGAGTTGGCGGATGCTTTCGTCCAGGTCTGGGAGGAGATCCCTCAGGATACCATCCGCCACCTCATCAGGAGCATGCCCAGGCGTTGTTGGGAGGTCATACAGGCACGTGGAGGCCACACACACTACTGAGCCTCATTTTGACTTGTTTTAAGGACATTACATCAAAGTTGGATCAGCCTGTAGTGTGGTTTTCCACTTTAATTTTGAGTGTGACTCCAAATCCAGACCTCCATGGGTTGATAAATTGGATTTCCATTGATTATTTTTGTGTGATTTTGTTGTCAGCACATTCAACTATGTAAAGAAAAAAGTATTTAATACGATTATTTAATTCATTCAGATCTAGGATTTTAGTGTTCCCTTTATTTTTTTGAGCAGTATATTTGAGATTCTTCAAAGTAGCCACCCTTTGCCTTGATGACAGCTTTGTTGGCTGCTTTTCCTTCACTCTGCAGTCCTACTTATCCCAAACCATCTCAATTTGGTTGAGGTCTCTCCTTCTTGGTAAAATAGTCCTTACACAGCCTGGAGGTGTGTTGGGTAATTTTCATGTTGAAAAACAATTGATAGTCCCACTAAGCTCAAACCACATGGGATGGTGTATCGCTGCAGAATGCTGTGGTAGCCATGCTGGTTAAGTGTGCCTTGAATTCTAAATAAATCACAGACAGTATCACCAGCAAAGCACCCCCACACCATAACACCTCGTCCTCCATGCTTCATGGTGGAAAATACACATGTGGAGATCCTCCGTTCACCCACACGGTGTCTCACAAAGACACAGCGGTTGGAACCAAAAATCTCCAATTTGGACTCCAGACCAAAGGAAAAATTACTACCAGTCTCATGTCCATTGCTCGTGTTTCTTGGCCCAAGCAAATCTCTTCTTCTTATTGGTGTCCTTTAGTAGTGGTTTCTTTGCAGCAATTCGACCATGAATGCCTGATTCACACAGTCCTCTGAACAGTTGATGTTGAGATATGTCTGTTACTTAAACTCTGTGAAGCATTTATTTGGGCTGCAATTTCTGAGGCTGGTAACTCTAATGAACTTATCCTCTGCAACAGAGGTAATTCTGCATCTTCCTTCCTGTGGTGGTCCTCATGAGAGCCAGTTTCATCGTAGCGCTTGATAGTTTTTGCGACTCCACTTGAAGAAACTTTCGAAGTTCTTGAAATGTTCTGTATTGACTGATCTTCATGTCTTAAAGTAATGATGGACTGTAGTTTCTATTTGCTTATTTGAGCTGTTCTTGCCATATTATGGACTTGGTCTTTTACCAAATAGTGCTATCTTCTGTATACCCAATATCCCCCCTACTAATGACGGCCTGGCTTATGACCTATACTGCCCTTCACCCTTCCTCCTCTCACCTCTCCTCTCATCTATTTCCCTCTTTCCCCTTCTGCTGTCTGTATGACTGGACTGGCTCCTGTGGAGTAGGACACAGTTGTACATACTCTGTAGAAACCTTTCCTTTAAATCATTGCGGCATGTTTCTGTTCTGCCTGTCTGGATCAGCAGATTGGGCTGGATCTGGAGCTACCGGGAGGATGTGGACTGTTTGTTAATGTGCTTGTTCTCTGTTCACGCTAAGAAAAAAGCGGTCGAAAAACATTTTCTTTGAATTGAAATCGAGGGAACCTACCCTGCAGTTGTTCAAAAAATGATGCAACTTTCGTACTATTGAGTATACGTGTATACTTGTTAATTTATGACCCCTCAATATCACTACTATGTTGCATTCCTAGATTAAACAATGTTTGGGTGATATAATGACATAGTTAGGCCTTATATGAATAGAAGTGAATGATTGAAAGAGAGATTGAGTGTGTCAGTGCTTGTTTACAGTGGCAGGCTCCGTTAGCCATGAAGGTTCATGGGAGGATTATGAAGGTCACAGGTAATCAGGGTGCTGAGTTTCTTACTACACTGTCATGGATCAGCTCCAAGCTCGTGTCTTCGCCAATCGAAATCCCCAGAATGCTTAATGAGCCATTTGTTTGGCTCACATGTGATTATGAACAGACAATGTAGACCTGAATATCGGTCCGTTTAGAACCAAGTTTGAACCCTTAACATGGTTCTAAAATGGTAATGTGGACAGGGCTTTACTGTCTGTCTGCCCTCATACTAGACTGTTGGCTGGAATTTTTGAGGTGAGGGCTGAGGGGGGAATGTAAGACAGACAGGTAACTATTTAACATGGAGTGTAATGCACTGACAGGTCACAGGTCAGAGACCTCTTGACTCTCTGCCCCCACCCTCAGCCCTATGCAGGTCCCCCAGGGTGTGACCTCTGTCCTGCTGGGTCAGTCCTGGTCAGTCCCAGCCCAATGGGTGATGGGGGGTGTACCTCTGACCCTCTCTCAAACAGCTGCCCATAATACACCACAGCGCCACTGTCTCTGGCTACGTGTGGACTCCGACGGTCGCTTTTGATCGGCGTGTAACGTGTGCGGCATTCAGAGTTGGTGATTGGTGGAGACTATTCCTGGTTGCAAGGATAGTCGTCTGAGAGTGAGAGAGAGAGAATAATAGAAAGAGAGAGAGGGGGGGTTTGGTGGTGGTAGAGGGGGTTCTGTTGCCATGGCAACCCCCTGGCTGCCCCATGTTTCTTATCGCCAAGCCAGAGAGAGAGAAAGAGAGAGAGAGAGGTTTTTGCTGCCAGCATGTCTGGTGCTCTGTGTATGTGTGTGTGTGTGACAGCCAGGCCTGGGCTGTGGCTGCAGCTGGGACCAAGAGTCTGCATTGCGCTGTAGTAGCCCTGGCTGGCCTGGCTGGCCTGGCATGCTTCTCCCAGATTGGTGATAGATGGCCAGGATAATCCCTTTGCTTACTGCTCAGCAGGCCCAGAGCCAGAGCTAGAGATTAAGACATACTACTGCTGTCTGTCCATGTCCACCTTCCCTAATCTGCCTGCTAGAAGAATGTTCTGAAAAATGGACACAAGATGAAATATGTGGGAAACAAAAGTTCTGCTTTGAGAGGAAAACATTGACCACAGGAGAGAGGACCGCAGAGACAAAATGTATGTAATATGATGATAAACTGAAACTATATAGCCACATATGATACTGTATGGCAGGTTGAGAGGATTGTGGCGCCACCGTAGTGAAGTTGTGTGTGTGTGTGGTCTATGTAACACAAAGCCTGTCCAAGCATGCCAAATTGACACACACAGACAGGTGGGATTAGTGACTGCTCGTCCTCTCTGTTTGGGAATGCAAAGGCATCCTATGACTGGGCTGTGGGAAGTGCACTGTGGGAATCTGATGTCATGCATCTGTTCGCATGCTAGGCAATATCCTTGGATGTTCTTGGAGGTAGTAGGGTGCCTTTTGGAACCCGTCCTTTGTGTCTCTGTGGGAAGCTGTTAGGAGGTGGGTCTGTGGAGATGCTAAATTCATCTGTGGTTGGGTCAACACTAGAGGTCGACCGATTGTGATTTTTCAACGCCGATACCGATTATTGGAGGACCAAAAAAGCCGATACCGATTAATCTGACTATTTTTATATATATATTTATAATAATGACAATTACAACAATACTGAATGAAGACTAACTCAGTTTCTTAACCTGTTCCAAACCCAGACTAACTCAGGTTCTAAGCCTGTTCTAAACTAAGACTAACTCAGGTTTTTAACCTGTTCTAAACCCAGACGAACTTAGGTTCTAAACCTGTACATGTAGGTAGGGGTAAAGTGACTATGCATATGCAATACCCTGATGTAGCGATGGAGAACTCTGAACTCCAAGGAGGGGTCATCTCAACGGAATCTTTTTCTGACCACCTCATGGTGTCTTCTTAGAGTGGGATTGACTCACTGGGCTCCTGGAAATGAAATCCATTAGATTGACTCTGTATGCTAACTAGAACTGATGACTCTAGCCTAAACCGCTGCTCCACTAGGGAGTGAGTAATATGATTGCCTCCGGTTGAATTAAATGAAGAATCCAGGGGCTGAACAAGGCTGACATCCTTCACAGCCTCATCTTGCAGTCAGGCATCTTACTAACAAATGGAAGGACGCTTATCAGTGTTATAAAGGCAACTCTTACACTCTAAGCTCTCTGGCAGTCCCGTCACCATCTCTCTTCCTGTGCCAAGGTGACACAGAGACTTGGGTTGTGTTCGCCTGGTGATATCTGCAATTCAGATCCTGCGGTATATGCATTTCAAGGTGCTTGTACATCTGCTACACTAGACACGTACAGCCCAGCCCAGCCCGTGGCTTTCCAGGAGCCTAGGTGGTAGAGCCATAGTGTTGTGTTCGTGCCTCTAGTTCATGAGGGATAAATCATCAGCACTCCCCTTTCTCTGCTGGTGTTGCTCTGTGAACAGCTGTTAGTAAGGTAGCGTACAGTAGGTAGCATCTGGTTGGTTCTGCTGCTGAAGCTCATGTTTGAAGTCTCAGGGCCTGAGTTAGTCTGGGTTTAGAACAGGTTAAGAACCTGAGTTAGTCTTAGTTTAGAACAGGCTTAAAACCTGAGTTAGTCTGGGTTTGGAACAGGTTAAGAACCTGAGTTAGTCTGGGTTTAGAACAGGTTAAGAACCTGAGTTAGTCTTGGTTTAGAACAGGTTTAGAACCTGAGTTAGTCTGGGTTTAGAACAGGTTTAGAACCACTTTGGGAACTGAGCTCTTACACTACGATTATGCAGCCCATAGTTTAAGGAAGGGATAACTCAAATATATGTGCATATTAGGGCCGGCCAGACAACTCTATCTGTAGATTAATCCAGTCATCCATTACTGTGCTGTAAATTGAGGGACAAACTAGATTTATGCTGACTCGTTGAAAATCTAGCATTGAATATTCGTAATGATGGTACTGTCCTTCATTTCCCATCCACAATCTCTTTTACATTATTACATTATTTTACCGGCAATATCATTTCCCTTACATGTACTACCCCACAAGGTCTCCCTCCCACTTCCACTGTGACCCAGCAGACAGTGTTGACTGGTTTGGTCCCCCACACATGCTTACTGCATCCTGAGTCAAACACACATCAAAGGGATCATCTGACAGGCCCAAAGGCGTCGGGGAGTGGAGGAGCGGAGGGAGCAGAGGCACGGTCGACACGTTTTGAACGCCAAGGAGAGGCAGGCAAGCGGCACGGTCTCGGTTGGGGACTACATTAGTCGTGGCGGGCGGCGTAGCACTCACGCACCCATTAGCATTTGTTACGCTTGAATGGGGAAAGGTCGTTTCAGTCGCGGCCGGGCGGCAACAGGAGAGGAATAACGCAGAGGAGAGATAGAGAGGAGAAGTTATAGTGATACCTTTCTGTGACTGTAGACCTGTACTGGACCCAGCTCTCTCTCTCTCTCTCTCTCTCTCTCCTCTTTCCATTCCTTCCCTCCATCCTCTGGGGTATTGTGTTAATCATTCTGGGCGAGTGTTTTCACAATGTCACTAATGAAACTCTATTGATTAGTAGTTTGCTCTGTACCTGCAGGCCTCTAGCATGGTAACACGTTCATGTCTGGAGCTACAGTAGTCAGGAAGCAGCGCCTATACCGTAGAAAAGACTGCTCCTAGATCAGCATTAGATTCCCCCTGCTCAGCTATCTGTTATCTTTTGGTGATGTAATGCCTTAGGAAGAGAGCCATGGCTGTAGAGTACCTGCCTTATGGGTGTTTTATTAACCAATTATGAGCCTGGCCAACTGCTGAGCTAGCCAGTCAGAGTGAGTCAGTGCCATGAGACACATTACATGTGGCACACACAGCTTTAAACAGAGGGAAATGGTGCGTATGGACTCAAACAAACACACCCCTAGCACCCGTATGCTCAAACACACACACACACGTGCACACACACACAGAGACAGATTTACTCATTGTCATTTCAGGGTTGGCCTCTTCAGATGTTTGCTACATGTGTAATCAACCCATAATGTGGCAGTGTTTGCTTTACTCTGTGTGTGTTTGCATACAGATGCCCGATCCACGTAACAGGAGGCCAAGCCAACTTGGCCATCTCTTTACTAGACGTAAATCTGCATGCTAGCTCTTAGTTAAAATGTGTACCTTGGCATCGTTTCTGGTTTCCGCCGGTGCTTTAAGTATCAAACAACCACTTGCCGTCCTTTCTGCCTAGATTCCTCCTCTGATGTGAGCAGTGCTTTGTTGACTGGCCATCTCCCTGGCTGTGGAACGGAAGACCGGGCTAGGCGTGGGCTCTGATCCCAACCCAGGCTAAACAACTCTCTCTCTCACACTCTCTCAGAAGACGGCAACTGCCTCTTATCTGGCCCAGGCTAGGCGATCTTGCCTGCCTCCTGCCTCTGCCCGCCTCACAAAGAGCTGGCGGAGGAGGAGGAAGCGATAAAGCCTAATTGCGTGCCTTGCGATTACCAGGGGATGGGAGGGGAGGAGAGGAGAGGATGAGGGCATAGAATTTTAATTGTGTCTGTTGGCTGTTGATAAATACATACCCCCTCCCCCATCCGGTCCTGGCTGAACTGGCATCAGACTGTAGGAGTAGCAGTAAGTGTGGCACAGCTGGGAGCAGCATGCTGTGGTGTAGTGCTGTGTGGTGCGGTGGCCGCTGATTCCTCATGCACAACACAGCCCGTCTTTATTTATGGCCTAGCTGAATTATTCATTGGGCCAGATAGAGAGGGTAAACTGTAGGGCGTGCAGATGTCACCGCTAGCCTTTCAAAAGCTTTTTCTCTGGCAGTGAATGGGCTGTGGTAAGCAGTGATTTGTCTGGTTGACTGGCTGGCTGGCATGGGCTCAGGCTCTGCTGTTGAAAGGCAACATGTGCACCAGGTGGGTCAGTGAGACAAAGAGGAGCAGTGTGTTACAATAGAAGAATAGTGTAGCTAACTGTACTAGTGCTGATGCTCTACAGATGATGTAGGATACTGTATGCCGGTCTTTTCTAATGTCTAGATGTCTTCACTGGGGGGGGGGAATAGGTGATGGTAACAGTGGATCCTCTGATTGTGAATCTCAGTCCTGCAGATTTAGCTCATGCATTGCGATTCTCTAGGTTTAACTGAATCATTTATACGCTTATAACTTTTGTTTTCATGGTTGGTGTGCTATATTTGGTGCCTTATTGCTTCATTCAAAGGTCCCCAATGTGGGCAGTAGAAGTGGTACCCATGACACACATACTACTGATGTAAGAAAGTTCAACTGAGCCCAGGGGCGGTGGTTAAATTGCTCTTCCACTACCTCATCTGCTGCCGTGACACACTCACAGCGTGGTGCTGTAGCAGAGAAAGGCAGGGCCTCCCTAAGAGACAGCATGTGCAGCTAGGTGCCCCAGGGGGACGTGTGTGTCTCGTCCTCGCTGCAGCGTTCTGTAGCCAGCCGGTGTTATTGGAGACGCAGGGCACAGGATCATGTTTCACTCCTCCTGAGGGGCAGCTGCTAGATAGGATCAGATATTCAAACGCTTTATTCAAATTCTCATGCCGTTCATTACAGCCAGGTGACCCTGTGATACAAGTCAGTATTCGGCATCCATCCATGTCTGAGGATGTCGGGAGATGATGTGGAAACTGGACCACTAGGGGCGACAGTGAGCGCTGTTACCTTCAAGTAGGTTTTAGTTTGGGTAGGAAGTTGTGGATGGGCATAAGCATCTGCCTCTGATTCCATAGGTTGCAAATTTAAATCCAGCGATAGAAAATAGTTTTGGGGATTTTTCTTTAAAGCCTATCCCAAACCTTAACCCTTACCTTAACCATTCGGAGTTAATGTCTAACCTTAAGATTTCGGAGTTAATGCCTCTGATTCCAAAGGTTGCAAGTTTGAGTCCAGCAACAGAAAAATTGTTCTTGAGATTTTTGTTTTAAGCCTATACCAAACCTTAACCGTTACCTTAACCATTCGGAGTTAATATCTAACCTTAAGATTTTCGGAGGTAATGCTTAAACTTAACCCTAAACACTTTGACATTTGACTTGAGCAACAACTTCAAAATTTGACGTTTGAAAACATGGATGAACGTCTAATTCTGTTGTAAGACTGTGAGAGCTAGTTGGCTCCTTCAGCAATAATTGTGCAAGGCATAATTTACCCGTCATTCTCAATTTGAAATCATTTTGGCTGACAGTTGGCAATCCTATCTATGCTTAGAGAGATAGTATCTCTGTCTCTTTGTCCCTGTCTCATAGTCCTTATTCTCTGTCAGTGGCTGCATCTTTTAGGAGTCAATAGGAGCCTGATGATTTAGTGGGGCTCTTTCTACACAGGTAGGCTTCTAAACACTTTGGCTCAGGTACTGTCACACTCAGCTAGATCTCAAGCCATTTAGCTAATTGACTGCCTGTTTATTTAATGTGGACACTGAAGTTTAAGTTACAGCACGAGCCATATCAATGGTCTTTTACAGAGCATTTACTCTACGTCGACATTTGGGTTAAAGTGATTATACAGTATTGCTGTGATAATTATTATTATATTCGCGTTTTAAAATCCTCATGGATGGATTATAAAATGTAACTTATATGGGGTCAGGGGTCATGCAGGCCAGGCTAACATACTGCATTGACCCACACACACACGTACACACACGTGTACCTACAACCGTGCTAAAATAAAAGCCATTTAGCACGCCTTCTTGTCTACAATTGCTTTTCTACAACGGGATTCCAAATAAGTAAAACAACTTTATTTTGATAAATGTATTCATACGCTACTATTTCATCCCTTCACGAAAATATAGTCCCAACACAAATCTATGGTTGCTCGCCAAGCCGGCTGGTCGTTCATTCGATTGGCGTTGTTGCTATGGGCATGCACTGCTAATGATGCTGACAGTGATAGAGCGGTCCGTGGTGCTGAATTTAGCCCATCAATCATCATGCTCATCAAGCAGAAATACACTATACGTTTGGAGCCTACTGCCAGACTATTTTTGAAAGAGGAATTATTTGAACCATAACATTGACACGATTTGGTTATTTCAATCATCCATGACTTCTTGTAAACGTTAATGTGCACGTTGCCGTTCATTTGAGCAGCCTTTGAAGTATCATGCATCTGATGGGGCCACGTCAGCAGACTGCCGTTTAGCTGGAACTGGCGGTTGGTTCTTGGAGTCGGAACCTGTCAGGATGTTGCTCCATCTTTTCCTGCTGTCCAGGGAAGGGGTCCAGTAGCTCTCCGCCCTGGTCATGATCTCTATGACCTCCGGGTCAGCATCAGACAGCTGCCGGATGGTGATGCTTCTGATGGAGTGGTTTGTGTAATTTTGTGTGCCGACCTCCTGGAGAGAGAGGGAGAAAGAGAGAAATATAAGAAACTTGGAATCAACAAGATTTGAGAAGACTAATATAGTGTCTTAGCTCTAGTATCAAAATATGTAGGCTACTTATTCTACCAGCTGTCACAGCCTCAAGTCAGAATTAGATGTTCATCCATGTTTCTCAAACGTAACATTTCAAAGTTGTTCCAAACGTCCAAATTTCCAAACGTCAAAAGTGTTTAAGGTTAAGGTCAGGCGTAAACTCCAATTTCTTAATATTAGGCTTTAACTCTGAATGGTTAAGGTTTGGGATAGGCTTAAAACTAAAATATCAAAAACAACTTTCTATAGCTGATTTTGAACTTGCAGCCTTTGCGATCAGAGGCATATGCTTACACCTATGCTCCATCCCCGTACACAACGCCGAGTAAAACCGAAACCTACTTGAAGATAACCGCACGCGCTGTTGCTCCTAGTGGCCGGTCATCTCCCTACATCCCGAGACGTGGATGGACGTCGAATACTAGCTTGTATCACGGGTGACCTGGCTGACTTATTTGCACAACAAACCTTGGATCCCAGTGTGTTAACTCCGACTGGCTCTCGGCTGTACCACACTGTCATCCGCGGAGACCACTCGCTTGGGATGCAGGTAGAAGGCCGGAGCGTTTGCAACCATGTCAGGTTCGACATGTCTCGCTCCGATGGATCTTAAAGGTTCTTAGTGTGTTCGTTAAATTACAATTCAGATAGCACAGAGAAAACAAGATGCCCATTTTTGTGGCATATGCCTACCCGTGCTAAATAGGTTTTTCAGAATGGCTTAGAACATGTCTCAAACAATCACAATGCTTGTTTTGACCAACCCGTTGTAGAACAAGTTGTTTACCAGGCACTGTCGTGTACAATTGCTTTTTAACTGCATGAGGAACACTGCTTGTCCAAACATGTTGTGTGTTCATGCTATTTGCATTGGAGGCTATTAGCCAAGTTAACTCTGTACTGTTGGGAATTTGTGCTTAGTGTTTACCAGGCTTTTGATTACCGATTAAATGTGCATTTTGCTCTTCCTTTTTCGTCTATTGTGTATATACAGCCTGATCGATCTTTTAACCATTTTTTTTCTTTGCTAACATCTCACTTCCTTGTCTCTGTGTGTCTCCAGTGTGTGGCTGTGACCTGGCTCGTTCAGGCTTCTTCCAGAAGGGAGGAGAGTACATCTGTACAGAGGACTACCAGCGCCTCTACGGCACCAAGTGTGACAGCTGTGGAGACTTCATCACAGGGGAGGTGGTCTCGGCGCTGGGGCGTACCTACCACCCCAAGTGTTTTGTCTGCAGCATGTGCAGGTAGGTACTGTGGGGAAACACACACACACACACACAAATAAACTCAGCAAAAAAAGAAACGTCCTCTCACTGTCAACTGCGTTTATTTTCAGAAAACTTAACGTGTAAATATTTGTATGAACATAACAAGATTCAACAACTGAGACATAAACTGAACAAGTTCCACAGACATGTGACTAACAGAAATGGAATAATGTGTCCCTGAGCAAAGGGGGGTCAAAATCAAAAGTAACAGTCAGTATCTGGTGTGGACATCCACCGACTGCAGTACTGCAGTGCACCTCCTCCTCATGGACTGCACCAGATGTGCCAGTTCTTGCTGTGAGATGTTACTCTTCCACCAAGGCACTTGCAAGTTTCCAGACATTTCTTGTGGGAATGGCCCTAGCCCTCACCCTCCGATCCAACAGGTCCCAGACGTGCTCAATGGGATTGAGATCCGGGCTCTTCGCTGGCCATGGCAGAACACTGACATTCCTGTCTTGCAGGAAATCATGCACAGAACGAGCAGTATGGCTGGTGGCATTGTCATGCTGAAGGGTCATGTCAGGATGAGCCTGCAGGAAGGGTACCACATGAAGGAGGAGGATGTCTTCCCTGTAACGCACAGCGTTGAGATTGCAATGACAACAAGCTCAGTCCGATGATGCTGTGACACACCACCCCAGACCTTGACGGACCATCCACCTCCAAATCGATCCCGCTCCAGAGTACAGGCCTCGGTGTAACGCTCATTCCTTCTACGATAAACGCGAATCCGACCATCACCCCTGGTGAGACAAAACTGGGACTCATCAGTGAAGAGCACTTTTTGCCAGTCCTGTCTGATCCAGCGACGGTGGGTTTGTGCACATAGGCGACGTTGTTGCCGGTGATGTCTGGTGAGGACCTGCCTACAACAGGCCTGCAAGCCCTCAGTCCAGCCTCTCTATTGCGGACAGTCTGAGCACTGATGGTGGGATTGTGCGTTCCTGGTGTAACTCAGGCAGTTGTTGTTGCCATCCTGTACCTGTCCCGCAGGTGTAATGTTCGGATGTACCGATCCTGTGCAGGTGTTGTTACACGTGGTCTGCCACTGCGAGGACGATCAGCTGTCCGTCCTGTCTCCCTGTAGCGCTGTCTTAGGCATCTCACAGTATGGACATTGCAATTTATTGCCCTGACCACATCTGCAGTCCTCATGCCTCCTTGCAGCATGCCTAAGGCATGTTCACGCAGATGAGCAGGGACCCTAGGCATCTTTCTTTTGGTGTTTTTCAGAGTCAGTAGAAAGGCCCCTTTAGTGTCCTAAGTTTTCATAACTGTGACCTTAATTGCCTACCGTCTGTAAGCTGTTAGTGTCTTAACGACCGTTCCACAGGTGCATGTTCATGAATTGTTTATGGTTCATTGAACAAGCATGGGAAACAGTGTTTAAACCCTTTACAATGAAGATCTGTGAAGTTATTTGGATTTTTACGAATTATCTTTAAAAGACAGGGTCCTGAAAAAGGGACGTTTCTTTTTTTGCTGAGTTTATGTACAGTACATCTACCACATTGATCATTGCTGGCCCTTCGATGCACATCGGAGGCCAACTTTGTGCTGGTTCATGTTTAATAAAATTATTGAGTTTACCATGGAGACAACGAGTGGAGGAAAGTAGTGAATCATTTGTTTTATTGGGGATGCTGGCATTTAATCAGTGCTGAATAAAATTGATAAAGAAGAGAAATCAGCATAATCAGAAAACAAAGAAATTATCAGATGTTTCATCAGATCTTCCAAGACAGGGAACAGTTCAGTGAGGAGGGACGTTGTCTTTAGATGAGAGAAAGGGACATACAGCCTCGTTCAGTGAGGAGGGACGTTGTCTTGAGAGGAGAGAAAGGGACATGCAGCCTCTTGTTTCTGCTTGTCATGCTGGGAATCTAAGACCTCAGGGGTATTACAATGTCAAAAGCGCTCTCTCTGATTGTGTTGTTCACTGTCACTGTTTTAGAGTCTTTAGAGGGTTTTTGACGACTTTGTGGTTTCTTCTATATTGGTCTGCTGGTTGAGATGTCTCGGGATATATAGTTGCAGGAGGATGTTAGTGAGGCCAGACACACACTGCAGCAGCATGGGCCAGAGAGAGAGAGGCCTTACAGGCATACGGTAGTAGAAATATGTGCACAGTATGTACAGTTGTGGCCAAATATTAATTTCCACAAAGTTTGCTGCTTCAGTGTCTTTAGATATTTTTGTCAGATGTTACTATGGAATACTGAAGTATAATTACAAGCATTTCATAAGTGTCAAAGGCTTTTATTGACAAGTACATGAAGTTGATGCAAAGAGTCAATATTTGCAGTGTTGACCCTTCTTTTTCAAGACCTCTGCAATCCGCCCTGGCATGCTGTCAATTAACTTCTGGGCCACATCCTGACTGATGGCGGCCCATTCTTGCATAATCAATGCTTGGAGTTTGTCAGAATTTGTGGGATTTTGTTTGTCTACCCGCCTCTTGAGGATTGACCACAAGTTCTCAATGGGATTAAGGTCTGGGGAGTTTCCTGGCCATGGACCCAAAATATCGATGTTTTGTTCCCCGAGCCACTTAGTTATCACTTTTGCCTTATGGCAAGGTGCTCCATCATGCTGAAAAAAGGCATTGTTCGTCACCAAACTATTCCTGGATGGTTGGAAGAAGTTGCTATCGGAGGATGTGTTGGTACCATTCTTTGTTCATGGCTGTGTTCTTAGGCAAAATTGTGAGTGAGCCCACTCCCTTGGCTGAGAAGCAACCCCACACATGAATGGTCTCAGGATGCTTTACTGTTGGCATGACACAGGACTGATGGTATCGCTCACCTTGTCTTCTCTGGACAAGCTTTTTCCGGATGCCCCAAACAATCGGAAAGGGGATTCATCAGAGAAAATGACTTTACCCCAGTCCTCAGCAGTCCAATCCCTGTACCGTTTGCAGAATATCATTCTGTTCCAGAGGTTTTTCCTGGAGAGAAGTGGCTTCTTTGCTGCCCTTCATGGCACCAGGCCATCCTCCAAAAGTCTTTGCCTCACTGTGCGTGCAGATGCACTCAAACCTGCCTGCTGCCATTCCTGAGCAAGCTCTGTACTGGTGGTGCCCCAATCCCGCAGTTGAATCATCTTTAGGAGACGGTCCTGGCGCTTGCTGGACTTTCTTGGGCGCCCTGAAGCCTTCTTCACAGCAATTGAACCGCTCTCCTTGAAGTTCTTGATGATCCGATAAATGATTGATTTAGGTGCAATCTTACTGGCAGCAATATCCTTGCCTGTGAAGCCCTTTTTGTGCAAAGCAATGATGACGGCACATGTTTCCTTGCAGGTATCCATGGTTGACAGAGGAAGAACAATGATTCCAAGCACCACCCTCCTTTTGAAGCTTTCAGTCTGTTATTCTAACTCAATCAGCATGACAGAGTGATCTCCAGCCTTGTCCTCGTCATCACTCACACCTGTGTTAACAAGAGAATCACTGACATGATTTCAGCTGGTCCTTTTGTGGCAGGGCTGAAATGCAGTGGAAATGTTTTTTGGGGATTCAGTTCATTTGCATGGCAAAGAGGGACTTTGCAATTAATTGCAATTCATCTGATCATGTTTCATAACATTCTGGAGTATATGCAAATTGCCATCATACAAACTGAGGCAGCAGACTTTGTGAAAATGAATATTTGTGTCATTTTCACAACTTTTGGCCACGACTGTACAACACAAATGAACACATCCAAGCGAAGCCACATGCACCACCCCCACACATACATACCCTACAGCAACAAGTTGACCTACTACACCTCCTCTGCTGGCATTTTCTATAATTTCTTGAAGGAAATTTTGACCTGAATTGTTCCCTCTAAGCCATTTTATTCATTTTTATTTGATTTATCATGTTATTTGTTTTGTTATTTTTCAAACACCCACACTCTCAACTGTCGTTTCTCTCTGTGTTCTAGACTCTCTGTGTGGCGTGCCAAGGCAGACCTGCGTCTGGTTGGTTGGTGTAGGTGGCATGCTGTGTTGTACTATGGAATGCCCAGGTGGTCTGGGCAGGCAGGGGGTCACGCACGGTGGCAGGTGGCCGTAGCAGGTGGCACCAGGGCTGGGGTGGATTTAGAGTCTAACCCACAGTAACCTCCCCACCTAGGGCCCTGATAGGCTGAGAGCACTACACTGCTTACATGGCTGTGCGTGTATGTCCCATGGTGCACAGATGTGTATGTTAATGAATGTGTTTTGCACTGTTTGCAATCTGTAGTTCAATGCTATTACATGCTGACCTGACACACTGTATGGTGTTATGAGATGTAATTTGGGCAGATGCTTGACAGTGATATGCAAGGTGATAGGGAATATACCACTGTCAGTTGGCTAGTGAAACAGTACATGATATTGAATGATGTTACTGAGTAGTCCATGTGTAAGGGACATGAATCTTCACCAAACATTGCCCTAATAGCGCTGCCTGCCCTGCTAGAGATGCTGACTCTTAGCTTTCGGTAGCGGCAGCAGAGCTGGCATCCCCTCATGCAGTCAGCAGTCACCACAAGTAAAACACTAATCATCAGCCACAGATCAGCCCCACGTCTCCCAAACCTCACTATGCAGGATGCATTGTTTGCCCGAGTACATTCGACAGTATTGTCTGTCGTTCATAGCACACTGCATCGTCCTCAGCATGTTTGAAACAGCGCCTGCATCCCAAATGGGCCCTGGTCACAAGTAGTGCACTGTCTAGGGAATAGGGCGCCACTTGGGACGCGGCCAGTATGTTTGTTTCAATGTGCAGCATGAAGATCACCTCTGCTGGCCCAGTTTAGCTGCTGTGGCCAAGCGGGTGTGACGCATATTCCCCTGCATGCCTGGCTGCCGTGTGGCTGGATACAGGATCTGTCCAATGGCCCATCATGACTCCAGGGAGGGTGGATATCTCTGTGAGCCTCCCTGTCACCGGATATTACCACTGAAGCCCTCAGGGCCACCCTGTCAGCACACAACACACCAAAGAGTGTGTGTGTGTGTGTGTGTGTGTGTGTGTGTGTGTGTGTGTGTGTGTGTGTGTTGTGTGTGTGTGTGTGTGTGTGTGTGTGTGTGTGTGTGTGTGTGTGTGTGTGTGTGTGTGTGTGTGTGTGTGTGTGTGTGTGTGTGTGTGTGTGTGTGTGTGTGTGTGTGTGTGTAATGAATGCAGAGCAGAGGTTGGGATTTGCCAACGAGTTGTAGCCTTAAATACCCATCCTGTCTGCTTTAGTATCTCAATGTTTTTTCTCTGTTTTGTTAAGAATCATTTGTCTTGGCGCTTTTCTTTGCAGGTGGTCTACATAACGATATTGTTTATATAGGCTAGTTGTGTCACCTATTACATTTACATCAGTCTTCAATTTAGGTTGCTACGGTTCGGACAGGCCTGCATTTGAAAGAGTTTGTCATACCTTTTCACGGTGGTAGAGAAATGTGCAAATGGACGTTTTTTATTTCATTTATATAAAACATTTTTTATTTTATTTTTTCCCTCCATTTTCGTGATATCAAAATGGTAGTTACAGTCTTGTCGCTTCGCTGAAACTCTCGTACGGACTCGTGAGAGGCAAAGATCGAGAGCCATGCATCCTCCTGAAACACAACCCTGCCAAGCAGCACTGCTTCATGACACACTGCTCTCTTAACCCGGAAGCCAGCCGCACCAATGTGTCGGAGGAAGCACAGTACACCTGGTGACCAAAGTCAGCGTGCATACACCTGGCCCGCCACAAGGAGCCGCTGGAGCGGAATGGGACAAGGACATCCCGGCCAGCCAAACAATCCCCTATCCCGGACGAGGCTGCGACACAGTTTGGGATCGAAACCGGGTGTGTAGTGATGCCTCAAGCACTGCGATGCAGTGCCTTAGGCCACTGCACCTCTCGGGAGGCCCTTTATTTGTCATTTAAAGATTATACATACAAACAGGTAGAGGGTAAAAAAAATATAAGATCCCCTACCGCATCAACCCCACCCCAACCCCCCATGCTCCAACATAGCCCCACCCCAACCCCCCCATGCTCCAACATAGCCCCACCCCAACCCCCCATGCTCCAACATAGCCCCACCCCTACCCCCCATGCTCCAACATAGCCCCACCCCTACCCCCCCATGCTCCAACATAGCCCCACCCCTACCCCCCCATGCTCCAACATAGCCCCACCCCTACCCCCATGCTCCAACATAGCCCCACCCCTACCCCCCCATGCTCCAACATAGCCCCACCCCTACCCCCCATGCTCCAACATAGCCCCACCCCTACCCCCATACTCTAACAGATCCCCACCCCTACCCCCCATACTCTAACAGAGCCCCACCCCTACCCCACCATACTCCAACAGAGCCCCACCCCTACCCCCCATGCTCCAACAGAGCCCCACCCCTACCCCCCATACTCTAACAGAGCCCCACCCCTACCCCCCATACTCTAACAGAGCCCCACCCCTACCCCCCATGCTCCAACAGAGCCCCACCCCTACCCCCCATACTCTAACAGAGCCCCACCCCTACCCCCCATACTCTAACAGAGCCCCACCCCTACCCCCCATACTCTAACAGAGCCCCACCCCTACCCCCCCATACTCTAACAGAGCCCCACCCCTACCCCCCCATACTCTAACAGAGCCCCACCCCTACCCCCCCATACTCTAACAGAGCCCCACCCCTACCCCCCATACTCTAACAGGGCCCCACCCCAACCCCTCATACTCTAACAGAGCCCCACCCCTACCCCCTCATACTCTAACAGAGCCCCACCCCTACCTCCCATACTCTAACAGAGCCCCACCCCTACCCCCTCATACTCTAACAGAGCCCCACCCCTACCCCCTCATACTCTAACAGAGCCCCACCCCTACCCCCATACTCTAACAGAGCCCCACCCCTACCCCATTCTTCAACAGAGCCCCACCCCATCCCCCCATTCTTCAACAGAGCCCCACCCCAACCCCCCATGCGTCAACATAGCCCCACCCCAACCCCCATGCTTCAACTGAGCCCCAACCCCCCATGCTTCAACAAAGCCCCACCCTAACCCCGCAAGCTCCAACTGAGCCCCAAACCCCCATGATTCAACAAAGACCCACCCCAACCCCCCATGCTCCAACAGAGCCCCACACAAACCCCCATGATTCAACAAAGACCCACCCCAACCCCCCATGCTCCAACAGAGCCCCACACCAACCCCCATGCTTCAACAGAGCCCCACCCCAACCCCCATGCTCCAACACAGCCCCACCCCAACCCCCCATGCTCCAACAAAGCCCCACCCCAACCCCCCATGCTTCAACATAGCCCCACCCCAACCCCCATACTTCAATTGAGCCCCAACCCCCCATGCTTCAACAAAGCCCCACCCTAACCCCGCACGCTCCAACAGAGCCCCACCCCAACCCCCCACACTACAACAGAACCCCAACCCCCCCATGCTTCAACAAAGCCCCACCCCAACCCCCCATGCTCCAACAGAGCCCCACCCCAACCCCCATGCTTCAACATAGCCCCACCCCAACCCCCCACACTACAACAGAACCCCAACCCCCCATGCTCCAACAGAGCCCCACCCCAACCCCCATGCTTCAACAGAGCTCCATCCCTATCCCCATGCTTCAACAGAGGCCCCCCCCCAACCCCCCATGCTCTAACAAAGCCCCACCCCATCCCCCCATGGACTAACAAAGCCCCAACCCAACCCCCCATACTTCAACAGAGCCCCACCCCAATACCAGAAAAAGAAACAAACAAACATAAAGTAAAGAAAATACAAGTGCAAATAATGATATCAATTCTTATTTGGGTTTGTTTAAGGAGTTATTAAATTAGCTGGGTCCATGCCTTCTACAAAAGATAAGAAAGTTTGGCAGATGATCATATTTAATTGCAGATCCTCTAACGGAATAATGTCTTTTCTCTGCTTTTAAATGTTGCATGACATCCTTTATCCACTGGCTAAAGATGTTTGTTTTGATGAATATTTTGGAAAGGGGCTCCGTCCTCGCTCTTTCATGTGCGAGAGCGTGCCTGTGTGTGTGTCTGCGTGGAAAGTGACCTTCTAATCAGTATGAATGCGATTAGAACGGAGGTTTGGGCCTTTGATGCCGTTTCTCTCTCATGTGCTACTAAAGAGAACCACATTGCCCTCCTTGACCAAATGAAGCGCCCTCTGCTCAAAGGTTTATTTTTTTTAAGAAACCTTTTCTAAACATAATATAATCCCAAGTGCATGCAGGAATAATCACGTCTAATCTTCTTCAGTCACATCAAAGCATCATTAGTCTCAGTGCTCAGCTGTTCAGTGTTGGGTAGTTAGTTAGTGATACATTAGCAAACACTTCCAGAATGGCTGTATAGAACGGTACCACCGCTGTGCTGTCGTCGTCTCTGCTCTGTCCTCCGGCAGGACCCCGGATTTCACTGTCATTGTTGGACAAAAGTAAATATGGCACCCCCTGTAAAGGACATAAGCCTACTGCAGGATTTTCTCATCGATTTATTTTGAGCGTTTTTTTAAAGGGAGAATTTACAAAATGTATTATAATTAGACCACCAAACATTACATTATGAAAAATTACTAAACACAAAACGTGCGGTTGTGTAAAATAATATTGTCTAGCTGTCATTACACAGTATACGTACTGTATGATGTTACAGGTTCAGCAGAATACATGTCTGATGTCTTCCTTTGTCTTGTTTCCCAGAAAGCCTTTCCCTATCGGAGATAGGGTGACCTTCTGTGGGAAGAAGTGTGTCTGTCAGCAGTGCTCTCATTCACTGGTCAGCAGCGAGCCGGTCAAGATCCACGGACCCAGCCGTAAGTCTCCATATCAAAATAACCTTCTCGTAGCACAGGGCCTCAGCTGGACTTACACGATCAGTGTCATACAGGACAGCAATGGTCCCATAGGACAAGGCCTCAGCACACCGCACCTCTCAGTGGAATCACTATATCCTGATGATGACCTCATGAATTTCTGATGCAATAGCAGCATCTGTAGATTCATCTGCGACAAAAGCACATACAGGAGATGCATAGACCAGATCTCAACATACAGTAGGACCCCCCCACCAGATCTCAACATACAGTAGGACCCCCCACCAGATCTCAACATACAGTAGGACCCCCCCACTAGATCTCAACATACAGTAGGACCCCCCCACCAGATCTCAACATACAGCAGGACCCCCCCCACCAGATCTCAACAAACAGCAGGACCCCCCCCACCAGATCTCAACATACAGTAGGACCCCCCACCAGATCTCAACATACAGTAGGACCCCCCCCCACCAGATCTCAACATACAGTAGGACCCCCCCACCAGATCTCAGCATACAGTAGGACCCCCCACCAGATCTCAACATACAGTAGGACCCCCCACCAGATCTCAACATACAGTAGGACCCCCCCACCAGATCTCAACATACAGTAGGACCCCCCCACCAGATCTCAACATAGAGTAGGACCCCCCCACCAGATCTCAACATACAGTAGGACCCCCCCCACCAGATCTCAACATACAGTAGGACCCCCCCCCCCCCACCAGATCTCAACATACAGTAGGACCCCCGACCAGATCTCAACATACAGCAGGACCCCCCCACCAGATCTCAACATACAGTAGGACCCCCCCACTAGATCTCAACATACAGTAGGACCCCCCCACCAGATCTCAACATACAGTAGGACCCCCCCACCAGATCTCAACATACAGTAGGACCCCCCCACCAGATCTCAACATACAGTAGGACCCCCCCCACCAGATCTCAACATACAGTAGGACCCCCCACCAGATCTCAACATACAATAGGACCCCCCCACCAGATCTCAACATACAGTAGGACCCCCCACCAGATCTCAACATACAGTAGGACCCCCCCCACCAGATCTCAACATACAGTAGGACCCCCCCACTAGATCTCAACATACAGTAGGACCCCCGCACCAGATCTCAACATACAGTAGGACCCCCCACCAGATCTCAACATACAGTAGGACCCCCCCACTAGATCTCAACATACAGTAGGACCCCCCCACCAGATCTCAACATACAGCAGGACCCCCCCCCCACCAGATCTCAACATACAGCAGGACCCCCCCTCCCACCAGATCTCAACATACAGCAGGACCCCCCCCCCACCAGATCTCAACATACAGTAGGACCCCCCCACCAGATCTCAACATACAGTAGGACCCCCCCCACCAGATCTCAACATACAGTAGGACCCCCCCACCAGATCTCAGCATACAGTAGGACCCCCCACCAGATCTCAACATACAGTAGGACCCCCCACCAGATCTCAACATACAGTAGGACCCCCCCCACCAGATCTCAACATACAGTAGGACCCCCCCCCACCAGATCTCAACATACAGTAGGACCCCCCCACCAGATCTCAACATACAGTAGGACCCCCCCACCAGATCTCAACATACAGTAGGACCCCCCCTCACCAGATCTCAACATACAGTAGGACCCCCCCACCAGATCTCAACATACAGTAGGACCCCCCCACTAGATCTCAACATACAGTAGGACCCCCCCCACCAGATCTCAACATACAGTAGGACCCCCCCACTAGATCTCAACATACAGTAGGACCCACCCACCAGATCTCAACATACAGTAGGACCCCCCCACCAGATCTCAACATACAGTAGGACCCCCCCCACCAGATCTCAACATACAGTAGTACCCCCCACCAGATCTCAACATACAGTAGGACCCCCTTACCAGATCTCAACATACAGTAGGACCCCCCCACTAGATCTCAACATACAGTAGGACCCCCCCACCAGATCTCAACATACAGTAGGACCTCCCCACCAGATCTCAACATACAGTAGGACCTCCCCACCAGATCTCAACATACAGTAGGACCCCCCCCACCAGATCTCAACATACAGTAGGACCACCCCACTAGATCTCAACATACAGTAGGACCTCCCCACCAGATCTCAACATACAGTAGGACCCCCCACCAGATCTCAACATACAGTAGGACCCCCCACCAGATCTCAACATACAGTAGGACCCCCCCACCAGATCTCAACATACAGTAGGACCCCCCCCCACCAGATCTCAACATACAGTAGGACCCCCCCCCCCCCCACCAGATCTCAAAATACAGTAAGACCCCCCCCCCCCGTCATATAACCAGTGCATACGGTTGTTAATCATGTTAATCAGCCCACTACTACAGTACCATTAAATCTTCATTGAGTTTTGTGTAGAGATTTCATGATGTACCGTGGACACCTGGTTAAGTACATGGAGTGCAGAGAGAGGGGGGGGATGGCACAGTAGCAATAACACACTAGAGGGCTGAGCGGGTGACGGGCTTGATATCACATCAATCAATAATATCTCTCATCTGCAAATGACTGCTATTAATCTACCTGGCAACAGACACATGCTTTGATATTGCAGTCCTCCAGTCGCAGTAGAATCAGGCAGACATGGGCTCATGGTAGGCCGTCATTGTAATTAAGAATTTGTTCTTAACGGACTTGCCTAGTTAAATAAAGGTTAAATAAAAAATAAATGACCTAAATGAATGGGAGCTTTGATTACCAAACAACTTCCCTGCTCGGCATCTGGTGTCTTTTGTTTTAATGGTTATCTATAAGAGATGAATAAATGAAATTGTCCCACAATGTCCCACGGTTATGACCTAAAATAGATGATAATGTCTGCCTTAATATGACTGGCAATATCAGGTATTTGAACTGAGTCTCCCAGGATCCAGGCGGACTGGTACAGTGCCTACCTGCCCTGAGGGAGTGGTGTTGTGTTGGCCACCTTGCCCTGTCCAGATGGCTGCCCTGTCCATGTGTCACCAGGTGGAAATACTGCCTGCCTGTCCAGCAAAGCCATTTCCCTATGGTTATTAGCTGGAAGATACTGTTTTATCTGAGAACAGCCAGAGTGTTAAACGCTCAGTATGGGTGTGGATGTGCCAGGCAGAGTAGCCCTGACAAACAGCACTGAGCCAGAGTGGTGAGAAACACCTGTTAACCAAACAGCAGGCAGCAGAGTCAGCAGGCAGCAGAGTCAGCAGGCAGCAGAGTCATATCACAAATGAGGACTGAGGAGCCCTGGGTGTGTCCGCTGTGACCTGAGACTGGAGTGTGAAAAATGTACAGGCATGACCGAACTCAAGATGTTTGTGGAGTGTAAAGGATGATACATTCAGTATAGGTGAGTTTGGAGTAGGACTCTCCATCTCTCTCTCTCTCTGGGAGGAGAGCAGGTGTGGGGGACAGGCGAGACGTCGAGCTTAAATGATCACAAATGGGAGCCCGACCCTTTTCCAACGTTTATTGTCGTGTATCTTGCCCTGGAGGCAGAACTGAGCGATTTCCACTAGATGGGCCAACTGCAAAGTCAAAATTGGCTATATCGTAAAAATGGACTAAAACAACAATTGATTTAAGGTTAGGCATTAGGGTTAGCGGTGTGGTTAAGGTTAGGGTTAGGTTTAAAATGCAGTTTTGCCTCCAGGGCAAGATTAATGACAATAAATGCAACCTTCCCCCGTCACGGCCATGAGTCATCGTCTGCCATAACTCCCTCTGCTCTGCTCCTCTCTGCCCACTCCTATCCTCCACTCACTACACCCACAGCCTCCAGTAGAGCTACTTGATGCTCTAGACTGTATCTGTACTGGATAGTACATCACATCCGATCTGATGCATATTTGTGATTCCTTACCAAAGAGAATACGTTTGGTTCAATGTTGTTTTAGCCTCAACTTGCCGCTCTTCCATTTTCATTCTCTGTTTATTCTCTGTTCATCTCAATCTTTCTCTCTCTCTCTCTCCATCTCCCGTCCCCACATCAGCACACTAGCATATTGTAGGCTTATTTTAATGTGAATTCAGCGGTGTATGAAATATTTAAAAAGGCATCTCTCTCTTCTCTCTCTCAGACTGTGCGGGTTGTAAGGAGGAGATCAAACATGGCCAGTCCCTCCTGGCCTTGGAGAAGCAGTGGCATGTCAGCTGCTTCAAGTGTCAGACCTGTGGCACTGTGCTGACCGGGGAGTACATCAGCAAGTAGGTGCACTGTGGTGACGTCACAATACCAGTAAAGTACTAGGAGCAATACTATCTTCCTCAGAAGAATCCTCCTACATTTGACCTTTATTTAACTAGGCAAGTCAGTTAAGAACCAATTCTTATTTTCAGTGATGGCCTAGGAACAGCAGGAACTGCCTTGTTCAGGGGCAGAGCAACAGATTTGTACCTTGTCAGCTCAGGGATTCGAACTTGCAACCTTTCGGTTACTAGTCCAACACTCTAACCACTAGGCTACGCTGCCACCCCATACATATACTGCACTGCACATTTACTGCACACATAGCCGCGCCATGCCATCCATGAACTGTATCCATCTGTTATAATGGACTGTTTTCATTGTCTTTTGACTAATTGAAAAAAGACTAGCTACGGACTACTACGTGTGTGTTTATCTGTGTGTGTGTGTGTGTGTTTTCTCAGGGATGGTATTCCGTACTGTGAGACTGACTACCACGCTCAGTTTGGCATCCAGTGTGCAACGTGTATCAGATACATCAGTGGCAGAGTGCTTGAGGTGAGTCTGTCTGTCTGTCTGTCTGTCTGTCTGTCTGTCTGTCTGTCTGTCTGTCTGTCTGTCTGTCTGTCTGTCTGTCTGTGACCTCATCTCATACTGCTTCCGACCGCTCACTAATTATAAACCAATGACAAACTTCACCACAAAGCATTGATTTATGAATGAGACATCAGCATCAATCTTTGCATTAAGTGTGTGTAGTGCCTATTCATTACCTCACAGACAAGACAGCAGTTTTGTAATCTTGGCGTCAATCTAATTTTAAAGAAACAAACCTTGACAGACATGGAGGCGAAGTGAAAATCAACCTCTTGTTTTGTCTTGATATGAACCACATGAAATAAGTAAAGTACTCTGGTATTTCTTAGAGATCACACTAAAGAATACAAATGAACAAAACACTATGACACCATCAAAGGTATCGCTGCATTGCAAGTCATAACGTCCATGCATATGATTAGTGCTGTTGAGTTGAAATCAATCCAGGCTCCTTGAATGCGCTGAGTGCAGACAAGAGAGCAAATGTATGCAGACTGCGTGCCGTCACAGCTCTAAAAATAGAGAGGCTTTTAATGCTCTGTCATCATGGCTAAACACGAGGGCCTCTGACAACCCCTGCACCTTAAGGTGGGACACTGTAACACACACGCACACACACACGCACACACACACACGCACACAGACATGCATTTTAGGAGGAGTGGAAGACATTCAGAGGCTTCACAGGAACACATTTAGCATTTACCCCAAATGATCCAAGATGACTCACCTGGCTCGCTTTCCATCTCTTTGTGGCGTTAGAACTAACGGTTTTTAACTTGTAGCGCTATACTGTGTTTGTATGTGATGACTGAGGTTCTTTGTCTCACTGCTAGAATCCATCCAGAATCATTTCACTCCCTAAAGAGAAACGTATGGGTGTATTGGTGCTGCTCGTTTTGTGTTTTTCTGTAGGTGACTGTAGAATAATGCAATATACTCTTAACAGATATCTGCTCTGCTAAAATTACATTTCATTTTAGAGGGAAATTTTGTAAAATACTGGAATCTTCTCTTCTCTGCACCAGATCAGATGTGCCTGTCATTTTCTATGAGAAGGCTGTGAACGGTGAATCTACTGGACTGTGTGTATAAAACGTTGTGAAAGGCACACCTTGGACACACAGTGGCTAATTGAAACTGACATAATCACTGAGTGATTATGAAATTGCTTTGGAAGAGAGTGGAATTGGAGTGTCCCGGAGCTGTGTCTGAGTAGCATCCATCACTTACATGCTTTTTCTCTTCTTCCTCTTTTTGCATCTTCTCACCTGCGTGCCTAAAATCACCTGGAACCGTCTTATGTCTTCTGAAATCCACTCCCAGTGATGTTATTATCTTTTTCTCTCACTCTCTTTCCCTCTCTCTTTCCTTCACTCTTTCTCTCTCTTTATCCATCCCTACCTCTCTCTCCTTCCCTCCCTCTCTCTATCTCTCTCAATTCAATTCAAAGGGCTTTATTGGCATGGGAAACGTTTAATAAACAAAAGTGAAATAGTCAATCAAAAATGTACAGTAAACATTACACTCACACGTTTCACAGGGATAGACACATTTCAAATGTCATAGTATGGCTATAATAATGATGTGCAAATAAATAAAGTACAAAAGGGAAAATAAATACATGTAAATATGGGTTGAATTTACAATGGTGTTTGTTCTTCACTGGTTGCTCTTTTCTTCTCTCTCTCTCTCTGCCCCTCTATCTCTCTCTCTCTCTCTCTGCCTCTCTCTCTCTCTCTCTCTCTCTCTCTGCCTGTCTTTCTCTCTCTCTCCCTCTCTCTCGCTCTGCCCCTCTTTCTCTCTCTCTCTCTCTCTCTCTCCCTCTCTCTTTCTCTCTCTCTCTCTCTCTCTGCCTGTCTTTCTCTCTCTCTCCCTCTCTCTCTGCCTCTCTGTCTCTCTCTCTCTCTCTCTCTCTCTCTGCCTGTCTTTCTCTCTCCCTCTCTCTCGCTCTGCCCCTCTTTCTCTCTCTCTCTCTCTCTCTCTCTCTCTCTCTCTCTCTCTCTTTCTCTCTCTGTCTCTCTGCCTCTGTCTGTCTCTCTCTTTCTCTTTCTCTCTCTGTCTCTCTGCCTCTCTGTCTCTCAGGCAGGAGGAAAGCACTACCACCCCACCTGTGCCCGTTGTGCCCGCTGTCAGATGATGTTTACAGAAGGAGAGGAGATGTACCTTACAGGTAAGTAAAGCTCTTTTCCTGTCGACGATAGTAACATCATGATTTACTTTGATGTGCTGTATGATTAACTTTAATGCACAATGCACTTTGATGGTGAGCCCTATTCACTTGTGCAATCATCCAGTGGTAATTTGCTCTTGGGTGATAATAACCCTTCCCTAAAATAACACAAGTAACATCCATTCTCTAAAATGGATTTCCAGACATCATGCACTTCCAAAACTCAGTATAGGATGAATCGGACAAACTCCTCACTTCAGACTGTTATTCAGCAGGGCCTTGGCCTGCCATTACTTTGAATTATGACAGTTTCATAAACAGTCTCCCACCATTATTGATCACAGCGATACTGTACATAATTGAATAGACTGGCCTTAACTGACTCTTCTACAGAGCCTCTGATGGCCACTCAATACAGTACACTCTGTTCAGCTACTATAGCTCACTGTGAAGAATGTTAAAGTGGTCTGCCGGCTTCTCATCGCCCGTTAGCTCCATCATTATATGCAGTCTTCATCCCAGAGGCCACCCTATTCTCTATATAGGGCACTACTGGTCATAAGTAGTGCACTATATAGGGCATAGGGACACTGCCACAGTCTCCAGGGGTCAGACAATGCTAACCCATGCTACTCCACATCATTAACATGCTACTCTGAATCACAGCGAGACCACTAACACACACCATTAGCATATTGTAACACAAGAGCATGCAGCCCCCAAGGTTATGTTTCCCCTGGAAGGTTAATTTAAGAGGGGGACATCAAGGAGGGCTGAGTGATCGGAGCTCAGGGAGCTACTCAATTACCAGCCACATAACAAAGGCCAGTGAATCAATCCAACACACTCTGACTGCATGGCAAATTGTTAAAGGTAGAGATTGATACTACAGAGCATGTCATGTGGCCTCCCCCATTGCTTTGGGCCCCTGATATTCACTACGTATGTCAACACCGCAGCAAGCGACCCCGCTGTACAAAACTGGAAGTTCCTCAACAACATTAAAGGAAAATTCCACCCAAAAACTATATTTTGGTGTTTGTTTCATTAGTCCATTGTATATAGTCCCAAAATGATTTGAATGTCAGCAATCAAGTTTTTCAAGATATGGTATATAACTTTCAAAATAGAGAAATACAGCCGGTATGATACATTTTGCATCATATGATGCAAAGCGCATAATATGTTTTCCTTTAACCTACTGGAGGTAGAAAGAAGCCTTTCAGGTGTAAATTCTCAAATTTACAGATGGGGGGGGGGGGGGCATAGACATCAAACTGGGCATAAAATACAACGGCTACAGCTGCCCCAGTCTGCCCTCCCTGCAAACATATCGGGAAAACCTGAACGTAGAGTTTGCAAAGACCCTCCTCAATCCGGCCCCCTACCACCAAGTGCTGTCCCCGAACACACCTCCATCTCTCGTCGTGTTACCCGGACCTCAACAATGTTGAAACCCATCAGGTGCAGAACCAAGCGCGACCAAAGCAGCACGATACCGTACATGACGATGCTGCTCAACCACTAAGCTATGGACTACCACTTCTGTCTTACCCTCAGCACTGACGGTTTTCCTAAATATATCTATTTAAGTTGTAGTTTTTATTGTGTTGAGGATTTTCTTGTGCACAGTGTATTTATGTAAATTGTGTCAAATAATTCAGCATCGGCTGCCATTGATACTTTGTCATTTTGAATTTGTGAGAAAAAGAACATCTATAGAGCCTTGGTTCTGATTTATTTCTGTCTGAAGGCTGCTACCGCTCAGGTTTCGCTATTTAGATAGTGTAGCTACAGTATTTCTACCTATTTTCAGAGTGGGGTGAAAAGCATTCTTTATTTTTTATTTTTTTAAGTTGAATGAGTTTTTGTAAAAGGTTGATGCGAATTAGATTTATTTCCTGTAACCCTTCATTCACAAATAGGGTTACCGAGGTTGTGTTAGGAAACCTAGGGAGGAGACTTCCTCTCACAACATTCATGCGGGAAGTTTTGAAGAGGTCTAACTATCGATTGAGGGAGATAGGCCTAGGTGCTGTTGAGCATCAAATGCATGGTGGGTGGACTGTTGATTCCCACAGATCGTGCTCTAGGCCTATCTATGGCTGTGCTAGATTTATAGGACTGATATTAACTGTAGATTGTAAGCATGAAATCCTAATTGAATTGACTGGAGGCCAAATGCTGCATTCTGTACCGACTTCCCGCAATGCTTCTGATGTGGAACGTGATATCCAGGCAGGCACTCAGTCCCGCGTACAGGAACAGTGGTGTATCGCCCTAGAGGCTGGGGAAACCGGATGTACGAGAGGAAGTACCTGCTACTCTCTCATTAGCAGTTAATATGCACTGAGGAGCACTGAGGAGGAGCATGACATTAGTGGTTTAGTGTTTCCATCCCTCCCAGGAAGAACTAGAATGAAATAACCTTTTAGTCTATCACCCTGTGTGTGTGTGTGTGTGCGTGCGTGAATGCGTGCGTGAAAAAGCGCGCGAGAGAGAGCGAGAGAGGAAGGGGAGAGAGAGGGAAAAGAGAGAGGGAGAGTTACGACTTCAGCCTCCAAGCCTCTCTGAGATATGTACTCTAGGTCACCTTTGATGTATGGCTGTTGTTGAGAAGTGCTGATCTACTGACACATGCGTTGGATCGGTGTGTGTTAAAAAGTTTACGAACACGCGACACACTGTAAAAACATTTCTGAGCTGTGAACCGCAGAAGAGCTGTGGCCTTCTACTCCAGTTATCAATAATAAAAAGCACCCCGGTGCTTTTTTTACAGTATTGTAATTGCAATAGCCGTTGTGTAGTGGAATGAATGTGAAGTTATTTTTTTTACAACCGTATGTTTGATTGCGAATGTGTCTCCGCTACAGGTTCCGAGGTGTGGCATCCCATGTGTAAACAAGCAGCGCGGCTGGAGAAGAAACTCAGGGTGAGTAGAACCCTGTGTCTCTGTCTCCCTTCCTGTTAGAACACTTTGACCTCAACTATAGAACACCACTATTACACTACTATATCCTCCTAGAAACTCCTGCAGTTTAGTCTGAACTGAATCCCTCTCGATCCTATTCTTGGACTAAGATGTCGTGTCAGGCTGGGGTATAATCGAGCAGACTCGCGTTAGGGAGAGGATCTGAGGTAAATGCAGGGGTGTTGTTGTTGGTTGGTTTGCCTCTGTCAGTTTCTGTCTCCCTCAGCAGTAGTCTGGCCTCTGCAGGCTTACTCTGACACACATGGTGTGTGTGTGCGTGTGCGTGTGTGTGTGTTTGTTCCCACAGTTAAGACGTACCTCTGAGGCCTCCATTTCCCCCCCTGGCTCCAGCATCGGTTCCCCGAGCCGCGTCATCTGTGTGAGTAGTCTGTCGCCAAGGCATCGCCATGGTTATTTGATTAAATGTACACCTGTTGGCTGCCGGCCTGTCCTGGAGGTGTAGCCCTCTTTGCAGGACCTGTCACTCAGAGCCATCAGTCATTCACATGGGTCGACGGTCCACCATGTGCAGTTGTGTGTTTATGTCATTAATGTGGTTTGCTTCAGGTGTTTGTATGTCTGTTTGAGACAACAGTGTTTGTTATATCCAATGTATTAGTGATGTATGTTAAAGTGGGTTCACATACTTTCTCCGTTGTTGACTGTTGCACTGTGAAGCTGACCTTGGGTATACTCTATTACATTGTAAAGGAAAGCAACCATGGTAAAGATCTTGTTTAGAGACGTCTGCTGTCGTTGAGTTGAGTGTGGGCCGAGCCAATAGAGGTCCTTTAAATTGTTATCAATAAAACGTCACGATACGGTGCCAAGCATTCGATTAGGCTGCTGGGGAGCAAGGAGAACCCCAGCTCCGCTAAACCATTGACAACCACGTGCCGTTTTTCAAGGGATTGTTAAATAAATGTTAGAACTATTTGGTTTTAATATTATCACCTCTTGAAGAGAATAGTCAGAACTACACATTTCCACATGATTCCACATTTAGCTCTATCATCATAGTTATACAGTAAGTAACTGTATGCTTTTCAATTGATCATGTAATTTCAGATACGTGAGGGTAGCCTATCCATTTGACATGTAGCTAACTAGCTAGCTAAGCATTTAGCTTGCTTCATCAGAGATTAAGCTTTTGGAAAGTCTTTGTCCTGGTGAAGTTGTCAGTCGGACTACTGTCATCACCACTATAGATGGCAATCAAATGAAACTATATTTGGATATAGCCATCTAGTTTATCCACTAAAAGTTAGCTTGTTAACTAGTCTAATTGACATAATCCTTTCTTAGCTAGCTAGCCAATTTGACGTGGTCCATCAATCAATGCAACGTATCATGTCTGTCAGCAAAAATCGGGATTAAACACTTTATAACAATGTAAAAAACGGGGATGTTTGCTAACTTTGCTAGGTAGGCCTAATTGCTAGTAGGCCTCACAACTCTCCGTGACTGTGCTGACTTCAGATCCTCGATTGAACAGTGTTTCCTCTGACATATTGGTGCGGCTGGCTTCCGGGTTAAGCGAGCGGGTGTTAAGAAGCGCATCTTGGCAGGTCATGTTTCGGAGGACGCATGACTCGACCTTAGTCTCTCCCGAGCCCTTTGGGGAGTTGCAGCGATGAGATAAGATTGTAATTGGAACGTAATTGGATATCACGAAAACAGGGGTATAATTACAAAAATAAACTCAGCAAAAAAAGAAACGTTCCTTTTTCAGGACCCTGTCTTTCAAAGATAATTCGTAAAAATCCAAATAACTTCACAGATCTTCATTGTAAAGGGTTTAAACACTGTTTCCCATGCTTGTTCAATGAACCATAAACAATTAATGAACATGCACCTGTGGAACGGTTGTTAAGACACTAACAGCTTACAGACGGTAGGCAATTAAGGTCACAGTTATGAAAACTTAGGACACTAAAGAGGCCTTTCTACTGACTCTGAAAAACACCAAAAGAAAGATGTCTAGGGTCCCTGCTCATGAGACAGGACGGACAGCTGATCGTCCTCGCAGTGGCAGACCATGTGTAACAACAACTGCACAGATCGGTACATCCGAACATTACACCTGCGGGACAGGTACGAGATGGCAACAACAACTGCCCGAGTTACACCAGGAACGCACAATCCCTCCATCAGTGCTCAGACTGTCCGCAATAGACTGAGAGAGGCTGGACTGATGGCTTATAGGCCTGTTGTAAGGCAGGTCCTCACCAGACATCACCGGTAACAAAGTCGCCTATGGGCACAAACCCACCGTCGCTGGACCGGACAGGACTGGGAAAAAGTGCTCTTCGCTGACGAGTCGCGGTTTTGTCTCACCAGGGGTGATAGTCGGATTCGCGTTTATCGTCAAAAGAATGAGCATTACACCGAGGCCTGTACTCTGGAGTGGCATCGATTTACAGGTGGAGGGTCCGTCATGGTCTGGGGCGGTGTGTCACAGCATCATCGGACTGAGCTTGTTGTCATTGCAGGCAATCTCAACGCTGTGCGTTACAGGGAAAACATCCTCCTCCCTCATGTGGTACCCTTCCTGCAGGCTCATCCTGACATGACCCTCCAGCCTGACAATGCCACCAGCCATACTGCTCGTTCTGTGTGTGATTTCCTGCAAGACAGGAATGTCAGTGTTTTGCCATGGCCAGCGAAGAGCCTGTATCTCAGTCCCATTGAGCACATCTGGGGCCTTTTGGATCGGAGGATGAGTGCTAGGGCCATTCCCTCCAGAAATGTCTTGGAACTTGCATGTGCTTTGGTGGAATAGTGGGGTAACATCTCACAGCAAGAATTGGCAAATCTGCAGTACTTAATGCAGCTGTTGGCCACACCAGATACTGACTGTTACTTTTGATTTTGACCCCTCTTTTGTTCAGGGACACATTATTTCATTTCTGTTAGGCACATGTCTGTGGAACTTGTTCAGTTTATGTCTCAGTTGTTGAATTTTGTTATGTTCATACAAATATTTACACATGTTAAGTTTGCTGAAAGTAAATGCAGTTGACAGTGAGGACATGTCTTTTTCTGCTGAGTTTATATACAGTACAAGTCAAAAGTTTGGACACACCTACTCATACAAGGGATTTTCTTTATTTTTACTATTTTCTACGTTGTAGAATGATAGTGAAGTCATCAAAACTATGAAATAACACATATGGAATCATGTAGTAACCAAAAAGTGTTTACAAATCAAAATATATTTTAGATTTTAGATTCTTCAAAGTAGCCACTCTTTGCCTTGATGACAGCTTTGCACACTCTTGTCTGTCAACCAGCTTCACCTGGCATTCCATTGAAGGATTTCCCATATATGCTGAGCACCTGTTGGCTGCTTTTCCTTCACTCTGCGGTCCGTCTCATCCCAAACCGTCTCAATTTGGTTGAGGTCGGAGCATTGTGGAGACCAGGTCATCTGATGCAGCACTCCATCACTCTCCTTCTTGGTAGAATAGCCCTTACACAGCCTGGAGAACTGTTGGGTCATTGTCCTGTTGAAAAATGAATGACAGTCCCACTAAGGCCAAACCAGATGGGATGGCGTTTAGCTGCAGAATGCTGTGGTAGCCATGTTTGTTAAGTGTGCCTTGAATTCTAAATAAATCATTTCTAGTGTCACCGGCAAAGCATCCCCACACCATCACACCTCCTCCTCCATACTTCACGGTGAGAAATACACTTGCAGAGATCACCAGTTCAGCTTCTCCGTGTCTCACAAAGACACAGTGGTTGGAACCAAAAATCTAAAATTTGGACTCATCAGACCAAAGGACAGATTTCCACCTGTCTAATGTCCGTTGCTTGTGTTTCTTGGCCCAAGCAAGACTCTTCTTCTTATTGGTGTCCTTTAGGCCTGATTCACGCAGTCTCTGAACCGTTGATGTTGAGATGTGTCTGTTATTTGGGCTGCAATTTCTGAGGCTGGTAACTCTAATGAACTTATCCTCTGCAGCAGAGGTAACTCTGGATCTTCCTTTCCTGTGGTGGTCCTGATGAGAGCCAGTTTCATCATAGCGCTTGATGGTTTTTGCGACTACACTTAAAGTAACTTTTAAAGTTCTTGCAATTTCACGTATTGACTGACCTTCATCTTTTAAAGTAATGATGGACTGTCATTTCTGTTTGTTTATTTGAGCTCTTTGCCATAATATGGACATGGTCTTTAACCAAATAGGGCTATCTTCTGTATACAGTTCCACCCCTACCTTGTCACAGCATAACTGATTGGCTCAAACAAATTCCACAAATGAACTTTTAACAAGGCACACCTGTTTAATTGAAATGCATTCCAGGTTACCTTATGAAGCTGATTGAGAGAATGCCAAGAGTGCGCAAAGCTGTCATCAAGGCAAAGGGTCGCTACTTTGAAGAAACTCAAATATAAAATATATTTTGATTTATTTAACACATTTTTGGTTACTACATGATTCCATATGTGTTATTTCATAGTTTTGATGTCTTCACTATTATTCTACAATGTAGAAAATAGTAAAAAATAAAGAAAAACCCTGGAATGAGTAGGTGTGTCCAAACTTTTGACTGGTACTGTGTATATATTTATATTAGGTCTACTTACCACTATATGTTTAGCCAACTGTACAATGTTTCAACCGGTAGCTTGCAAGGTAAACAAAGAGTACATCGGCAAATGTGCCCTTCTGCTGCTTGACAGGCAGAGCCCGCATACAGTAGGATGGGAACTTAACCTAAACCACTCAACTATCCAATTAATGGTGGTACATTTTGAGAGATATTGTGAGGCTATGCTCACGTATCTGAAATGACATGATCAATTAATCTTTACTGATCATGAAAAGCATGCAGTTACTTGATGTATAATTGATGATAGGGCTAAATGTGCACAACCCGATTCGTCTTATGTTGCAAAATTTGAAATGTTTTTTCATGTATATCATACACTGCAGTTGAGGAACAGTAGGAAAGTAATTATGCTTTAAAAGTTGATAAACTTATAACCCCACTTTGAGAAAATGGCCCTTGAATGTTTTGGTACAGCTACTTGAGTGCTCTTTTTTGTCTACAGCGATTCAGAGGTTAAAGCCTTAGCCCCACCCATCTCTTTAAGGATTCACATGAGGGCATGTGTTAAAGAGTGATGAAGGTAGTGTAAACAACCAAATATTTAAAAACTAAAAGTGGTGAAAGTAGTAGCCTACAATAAGGAAAAACTCCAGGTAAAAATACACTTTATCTGATCCTTGAGCTACAGTATAGGTCACGTCCTGGCCAGTATAAGGGTTAATTGGTATTGTAGTTTGGTCAGGACGTGGCAGAGGGTATTTGTTTTATGTGGTTCAGGGTGGTGTTTTTGTTGTAGGGGATTTGATTTGTGTATTCCGGGGTTTTTGGGCACTGTTCCTTGTTATGTATGTCTATGATTGATCTAGTGTGTCTGTTTCTATGTTTGGGTTCATTGGGGTTGGGACTCTCAATTGAAGGCAGGTGTTGTCTATTTGCCTTTGATTGAGAGTCCCATATATGAGGGTGTGTTTGTGTTTGTCTTTTGTGGGAGATTGTTTTTGCACTGCGTTAGTTTAGCCTGCAAAACTGTCATTCGTCGTTCTTGTTGTTTTCTTGTTTTCAACGTCATTTAAATAAATTAAGATGATGAGCACCAACTCTACTGCATATTGGTCCACATTCTCAGACGACGATTTCGCTATATCATCGGATGATGAAGAAATTTGTGACAGTATATCCTAATCTGACATTGGTGCAGTCATGCTGTTCTTCACATTACCGTCTCTGGTAAACACACACTATATCAAATAAAATCAATGTTTATTTGTCACGTGCACAGGATATAGAAGGTGTAAACAATACAGCTAAATGATTACTTGATATATTTGCATAGTAGCAATATCAAAAATAGAAAGTGTCCAGATCAAAATATTTTATAAATATTTTATCATTTTTAGATGATGCTTACCCAGACACACTTGTCTAAATTGATGGGTCATGTGAAAGAAATGCTATAACCACCCTCCAGACACATCTAGCTAAGTGGATGGGTCACTATTATCTAGACATGTACACATGTTCAGGAAATACTATAGATGGCCGTTATCACCCCCAGACACACCTGGCTAACTGGATGGATCATGTAATCATCTGGCGAAGTGGAGTCTTTTGTTTAGACATGTAGCTAGCTAGCTAGTTAGCTAGCTAAACAATTAACCATAATCCCAACCCATACTACTAGCAATACAAACAGATTGTCATAGCTATGCCACCATGCATGAAATGCTGTAGAATGAATCTGCAGGTAGCTAAAGCTAACCAACTAGTTTCAATGTTAGCAAGCTAGCTTGCTAACATTAGGCTATAACTAGCAATGCAAATGGAGTTCTGAGATACAAATAATATTACTACACAGATCATACACGTAACGTTAGCTAGCAAGCCAGCTTGTAATTTAACCATTTTATTTATATGTATATTTTATTTACAGATGGCATGCACGTTTGTTATTAAGGCACATGAAAGTGCACATGTTCCAGAAGGCATTTTTGCCAAAAAACGCATTTTAATAAATAAATAAAAAATTACATTCAAATGCCTCTCCTGTAAAGTAGTGATGTGCAACATACGCCTAGCTTCCTGAAACCGGTAACAATTGTTTTGCATGGAATAATCAGAAATGTGTAGTTCTGACTATGCTCTTCAGGAGGTGATGATATTACAGCCAAATAGTTAACATTTATTTAACAATCCCTTGACAATCCCACGCAGTTGTCAATGGTGTTAGCGGAGCTGGGGGTCTCCTTGCCCCTCAGCAAGCAAATTGAATGCTCTGCATCTTATTGTGCCATTTTATTAATAACAACCTAGTCAATTGATAGAGGGACTATGTCATAAACCCTCAAAGTTCCAGAATGGTATGGAAATGGCAGCCATTGTTGTCAGGGAGAAATCCCAACCAGTCTAATAGCGGAGCTGCATAAATATGGCAGCCCTCATGCACTTACCACAAATTCCTAATTTTTGCTAAGTTTTCCGTAATATATATCATTCTGTTACTCTTTTTTTGTATGGTCGTTAGCAGAGTATACATGGCCCCAATTTTAGCTTCAAGATGCCGGCAATTAAAAAAATATATAATAGTAAAAAAAGTAGATTGTGCTGATTTATTGCTGTAGTTGTCACAATTGTTGGGATAGACGGACCAAGGTGCAGCGTGATTCGAGTTCCACATCTTTTATTAGTGAAACTTAAACAAAACAATAAACAAACAACGACTGTGAAGTAACAGAGCGCACATCAGCACTCAACAAAACAATATCCCACAACCCAGGTGGGAACAATGGAGAACTTAAGTATGATCCCCAATTAGAGACAACGAACATCAGCTGCCTCTAATTGGGAACCATACCAAGAGCACAACATAGAAATGAAAAAACTAGAACACCCCTAGCCACGCCCTGACCTACAACACCATAGAGAACCAAGGGTCAGGGCGTGACAGTAGTTTAAAAACCCAGTGGATAGTGCTAAAACAATGGCATCATATCTGAATTCTGCCATCTTTATGCACATTCGCCATTTGAATAAATGGCAGTAGAGGCATAGGTGGTGCATTTCCTGCTTTCACTTATGCAGGAATAATAGTAAGGCATGTGATGTATCAGAAATCTGTGCAATATAATTATTTTCTCACCAAAATGTGTCATGTAATTCAAAATACAGTTTATGCAGGATTTATACACATTTTCTGTATATATAGCCTTTGAAATATATGTAAACAGACCATAAATGTCTCAGGGGCCATTCTTGCGAACATTAGAAAAAGTTAGAAAAAGTTTAACCACCAGAGGGCAATGCTGCCCCTATTTCGACATAATTCCTGGCCTATAGCGTAAATTGTCCTTTAGGTTCTACCTACGAAGAATGACTCAGGCTGCTAATGCAAATTCCAGAATTGAGGATGGGAATGTTGTGGTGATTTCCATGTGAAGTGGAGAAATAATAACATGTAGGGCACTGACATCTGTTAATGTAGCTAGCTAGCATGCTAACCTTATCTAGCTAACTAATCTTTTTTTAATTTAACCTTTATTTTACTAATGTTATCTGGTTTTCTTACACTTTATTGAAAAGATTAGCTGGATTTGTCATAAGCATGTAGGGGAAACTTTGCCACTTTGTCATCTTTCTCTCTTGCCCTATGCTATCCTCACCAGGTAGCTGTGATTAGATCCAATTCAAATTCCGTATCAACCTATTAAAATCGTTAATGTAGTTGGACGTCATAGAACACATGAGAGCATCCTTAACAGCATCCTTAACAGCAGTCAAACAGCACATTCTGCTAATCAAAGTTACTAAAACACAAATTTTCAATTGGATGAATAGCTCAGTGTTGTGATCTTGGTTCCTGGTGATTTTTGATGTTTGCGGCAAGTTTGAATCCTAGCTGAGATACCCAATATATACAAAAGCATGTGGACACCCCTTCAAATTGGTGCTGACAGGTGTATAAAATCGAGCACACAGCAATGCAATCTCCATAGACAAACATTGTCAGTAAAATGGCCCTACTAAAGAGCTTAGTGACTTTCAACATGGCACCGTCATAGGATGCCATCTTTTCAACAAGTTAGTCAAACCTCTGCCCTGCTAGAGCTGCCCCGGTCAACTCTAAGTGCTGTTATTGTGAGGTGGAAACGCCTAGAAGAAACAACAGCTCAGCCGCGAAGTGGTAGGCCACACAAGCTCACAGAGCGGGACCGCCAAGTGCTGAAGCGCGCAGCACACAAAAATCGTCTGTCCTCGGTTGCAACACTCACTACCAAGTTCCAAACTACCTCTGGAAGCAATGTCAGCACAAAAGCTGTCTGTCGGGAGCTTCATGAAATGGGTTTCCATGGCCGACCAGGCACACACAAGCCTAAGATCATCATGCGCAATGCCAAGCGTCGGCTGGAGTGGTGTAAAGCTCGCCGCCATTGGACTCTGGAGCAGTGGAAACGCGTTCTCTTTAGTGATGAATCTGCTTCACCATCTGGCAGTCCGATGAACAAATCTGGGTTTGGCGGATGCCAGGAGAACGCTACCTTCCCCAGTGCGAAGAGCCAACTTTAAAGTTTGGTGGAGGAGGAATAATAGTCTAGGGCTGTTTTTCATGGTTCGGGGCTAAGCCCCTTAGTTCCAGTGAAGGAGAATCTTAACGCTACAGCATACAATGACGTTCTAGACGATTCTGCGCTTCCAACTTTGTGGCAACAGTTTGGGGAAGGCCCTTTCCTGTTTCAGCATGACAATGACCCCATGCACAACATGAGGTCCATACAGAAATGCTTTGTCGAGATCGGTGTGGAAGAACTTGACTGGCCTGCACAGAGCCCTGACCTAATCGCCCCAACATCAGTCCCCGACCTCACTAATGCTCTTGTGGCTGAATGGAAGCAAGTCCCCGCAGCAATGTTCCAACATCTAGTGGAAAGTCTTCCCAGAAACATGGAGGCTACAATGGCAGCAGAGGGGGAGCGAACTCCATACTATTGCCAGTGATTTTGGAATGAGATGTTCGACATGTAGGTGTCCACATACTTTTTGTTATGTAGTGTATATATTTTTTTATTTGAAAAGTACAATTACATTTATTGTGTTAATGTGTTGTGAAGAGAAGATAAGTGCAGCTTAAACCTTGTAAATTAAGATTACAAATACATTTAATGAGTCCCTCTTGCAGACTGATACATAGGCTACTGGCACAGCTACATAAATAATCGTCACTACTATAGGCTATATTGCATAGACGTGTAGGCCTACACTAACATGTACCACATTTTATATACATTATTATAATCATCCACTTCGTCACGTATGTGTGGACCAGTAGTGAACAATGTTTTCCTGAACAATAATGCATGATAGAAGGGGGCTCTTAAAATGTGTATGTCACGTCCTGACCCTAGTAAGATGTCATTTTCTATAGTAGAGCAGGTCAGGGCGTGACATGGGGTGTTTTGGGTGGTTTTCTATGTTTTCTATTTCTATGTTTAGTTCTCGTATTCTATTTCTATGTTGGAGGTTTTTGGGATGATCTCCAATTAGAGGCAGCTGGTTCGCGTTGTTTCTAATTGGAGATCATATTTAAGTTGGGTTTTTTTCTAGTGTGTTTGTGGGCAGTTGTATTCTGTTTAGTTGTCTTCTGTGTAGTCTTCAGTACCTGACAGAACTGTTAGTTGATCGTTTTCTCTTTGTTATTTTCTTTAGTGTTCTGAGTTTAATAAACAGTAATTATGAGCACTCAACACGCTGCACCTTGGTCCCCTCTATACGACAGCCGTTACAGTGTATCTATTTATCTCTTAAAAATCTTTTTGGGGACAATGTACAATAAACTTCAATATTGTATAGTCCAATCAAAATAAGCTAAATAGGATGTGACTGTCCATAGTGCTGATTTGTGTGCGTGTTTGCATTCAAGTAGAAAACCTGTGGACTCACCCTACTTGTAGAGAAACGCCAATGCCATCCTCCTGTCTTTCATGTTGCCGACACAGTCTCTGTCATATACAGCACATGCTTTTAGTTTTTGTTGTCCTAGGCAATCTGGCTAAAATGCTTGCTCCCTAGCCTAACTTCCGTTCATGGGCAACGATGAGCCAGCTAGTTAACATCAGCCTACTACATCTAGCTACATATTGAACTTCCATCCTCTCAGGCCAGGGGCACAATTTATTAATTTATGGTTGGATCAGAATCATCATTATAATCATTGGCCATTAGGGTTGGGCGCTATCCAGATTTCCATACCTTCATACCATGCATGTGCCATCCCGGGATATACGGTATTACTGGTAGTGTACGCAAGGGGTGCTATATATTTTTTTTACTTAAAAAAAACCCAAAAAACGTCACTTACCAGAATGCTAACAAAATGCTAACAAGTACAAAGGAGTTCTCATATCGGATGTTAGGCAAACGCTAATGAGCACATGCAAACATTTACTACTAGGACAGACAACCCAGATCATAAAGTTCTGCAAGTATCTCAAAACAAAGTTTGTCAGGTTTGTAGGCCTCCTTGCTCTCACACACACACATTTTTTCAGTTCTGCCTACAAATCTTCTATAGGATTGAGGTCAGTGCTTTGTGATGGCCACTCCAATACCTTGACTTTGTTGCCCTTAAGCCATTTTGCCACAACTTTGTGGTGGACCCATTTGCGACCAAGTTTTAACTTCCTGACTGATGCCTTGAGATGTTGCTTCAATATATCCACCTAATTTTCCCTCCTTATGATGCCATCTATTTTGTGAAGTGCACCAGTCCCTCCTGCAGCAGAGCACCCCCACAACATGATGCTGCCACCCCCGTGCTTCACGGTTAGGATGGTGTTCTTCGGCTTGCAAGGCTCCCCCTTTTTCCTCCAAACATAGCGATGGTCATTATGGCCAAACAGTTCTATTTTTGTTTTATCAGACCAGAGGACATTTCTCCAAAAGTAACATTTTTGTCCCCATGTGCAGTTGCAAACCGTAGTCTGTCTTTTTTATGGAGGTTTTGGAGCAGTGGCTTCTTCCTTGCTGAGCGGCCTTTCAGGTTATGTCGATATAGGACTCATTTTACTGTGGATATAGATACTTTTGTACCTGTTTCCTCCAGCATATTCACAAGGTCCTTTGCTGTTGTTCTGGGATTGATTTGCACTTTCCGCACCAAAGTACGTTCATCTCTAGGAGATAGAACGCGTCTCCTTCCTGAGCGGTATGATGGTTGCGTGGTCCCATGATGTTTATACTTGCGTACTATTGTTTGTACAGATGAACGTGGTATCTTCAGACATTTGGAAATTGCTCCCAAGGATGAACCAGACTTGTGGAGGTCTACAATTTTTTTCTGAGGTCTTGGCTGATTTCTTTTGATTTTCCCATGATATCAAGCAGAGGCACTGAGTTTGAAGGTAGGCCTTGAAATAAATCCACAGGTACACCTCCAAGTGACTCAAATAATGTCAATTAGCCTATCAAAAGCTTCTAAAGTCATGACATCATTTTCTGGAATTTTCCAAGCTGTTTAAAGGCACAGTCAACTTAGTATATGTAAACTTCTGACCCACTGGAATTGTGATACAGTGAATTATAAGTGAAATAATCTGTCTGTAAACAATTGTTGGAAAAATGACCTGTGTCATGCACAAAGTAGATGTCCTAACCGACTTGCCAAAACTATAGTTTGTTAACAGGGAATTTGTGGAGTGGTTGAAAAACAAGTTTTAACCTCTCTGGTACATGTGGGACGAACTCGTCCCACCTACGTAACAGCCACTGAAATCCAGTGGCGCGATTTTTGAATCGTTAGAAATGCTATAACTTCAATTTCTCAAACATATGACTATTTCACAGCTATTTAAAGACAAGAATCTCGTTAATCTAACCCCACTGTCCGATTTCAAAAAGGCTTTACAACAAAAGCAAAACATTAGATTATGTTAGCAGAGTACCCAGCCAGAAAAAATCAGACACCCATTTTTCAAGCTAGCATATCATGTCACATAAACCCAAACCACAGCTAAATGCAGCACTAACCTTTTATAATCTTCATCAGATGACACACCTAGGACATTGTGTTATACAATACATGCATGTCTGTTCAATCAAGTTCATATTTATATCAAAAACCAGCTTTTTACATTAGCATGTGACGTTCAGAAAAAGCATAACCACCGCAAACTTCCGGTGAATTTACTAACAGTTTGCTAAATTACTCACGATAAACGTTCACAAAAAGCATAACAATTATTTTAAGAATTATAGATACATTACCCCTCTATGCACTCGATATGTCCGATTTTAAAATAGCTTTTCGGATGAAGCACATTTTGCAATAATCTAAGTACATAGCCCGGCATTACAGGGCTAGCTATTTAGATACCCACCCAGGTCAGCATCCACCAAAATCACATTTCCTATAAGAAAGATGTTCTTACCTTGCTTGTTCTTCATCAGAATACACTGCCAGGACTTCTACTTCAATAACAAATGTTGGTTTGGTCCCAAATAATCCATCGTTATATCCAAACAGCGACGTTTTGTTCGTGAGTTCTAGAATGCTTTTTCGCGGTGTCGCGCATGGCGCATTGGCGTGTCAAAAATGTCTAAATATTCCATTACCGTACTTCGAAGCATGTCAACCGCTGTTTAAAACCAATTTTTATGCCATTTATGTCGTAGAGAAGTGATAATATTCCGACCGGGAGTATGCATTGAGCCTAAACAGCCGAATAAAATTTCTCCTCAGAAGCGACTCATGCACGCGCATCATTGAAAGGTCCTCCGAGCATCCACTTACAAAAGGCGATAATATGTTTCAACCTGAGGTTCCCTCGTAAACCTTCAGTTATTTCGCGGGCTCTGAGAGCCTATTGGAGCCCTGGGAATTGTCACGTTACAGCTAAGATCCTTACTTTTCAATAAAAAGAGGTAAGACGCACGACTCCTTGTCAGACAGGGTACTTCCTGCTTGAAACCTTGTCAGGTTTTTGCCTGCCATAGGAGTTCTGTTATACTCACAGACACCATTCAAACAGTTTTAGAAAATTCAGAGTGTTTTCTATCCAAACCTGAACAATAATATGCATATTCTAGCTTCTGAGTTGGTGTAGGAGGCAGTTAAAAATGGGAACATATTTTTTCCAAAATTCTCAATACTGCCCCCTATACCAAACAGGTTAATGACTCCAACCTAAGTGTATGTAAACTTCCGACTTCACCTGTAGCTGGCAAACATTAGTAATGAATTTCAGGAGTGACTCACATCACAACGCTCATATTTTGCTTGCTTTTCTTCTTTGTTAACCTCTTAGTGACCCCTTCACGCGCCAATCCCTTTAGCGGGATCGATTTGACAACATCCAGTGAAATTGCAGAGCGCCAAATTAAAACTACAGGAATATCAATATTCAACATTCACGAAAATATGTGTAATACATCAAAATAAAGCTTAACTTCTTGTTAATCCAGCTGCTGTGTCTGATTTCAAAAAGGCTTTACGGCGAAAGCAGACCATGCGATTATCTGAGGACAGCGCCCCGCATACAAACACATTAAAATAATTTTTCAACCAGGCAGGTGTGACACAAGTCAGAAATAACGATATAATAAATGCCAATCCAACCTCAGGTATCCTAAAATGTAAATAATCAATAAAATTTAAGATGGGATAATCTATTTCCAATACCGAAGAAAAATAACACAGAGCGCGTTCCTGTTCACACGCACCAAAATAGTAGGGACCTTCAGAGTGACACATGGAATGAATAGCACTACTTCTTCATTTCTCAAAAGAAAAACATCGACCAATTTCTAAAGACTGTTGACATCTAGTGGAAGCCATAGGAACTGCAACCAGGTTCCTCATAAATAGGGTATCCCATAGAAACCTTTTTGGAAATCTTATGACCTCAATTTTTGTTTCCCTGGATGGTTTGTCCTCGGGGTTTCGCCTGCCAAATCAGTTATGTTATACTCACAGACATTATCTTAACAGTGTTTTCTATCCAAATCATCCAATTATATGCATATCCTAGCTTCTGGGCCTGAGTAACAGGCAGTTTACTTTGGGCACGCTTTTCATCCGGACGTCAAAATACTGCCCCCTAGCCTTAACAAACACACGTGACTGTCTCAAACCGCTATTTTGGGAAACTAGTACAGGTAAGCTTCATAATGAAAAAGCTTCGTAATGAAAAATGTGGTAATGGGCGAAATGATGAACTCGATCTGCTTTATCTATTACCTAGTGCACAAGTTGACAGCAGGTATTTATTTAAAAAGTACTAATATTCAATGCCCAAAAAAACATAACTTACCACAATTCTAACAAAATGCTAAAAAGTACAGTGGTTCCTCCTTTAAAAGTTGCGTCATACTGTGGCACACTCTGCGTGCTGCTGCAGCATTCTGTGGTATGTCATTTAATTCTCAGCCATTTCTTCTGTTTCTGCAAGTTATTGCTAGTTTGACCACCAGAGGGCATCTTTGAAAAGCATTTGATAGTATTCTTTTGATAGTATTCCTTTTTTGTAATAACATGGTATATGGGATTGATTTTAAGAAATTTGGCTTATTTAATTTGATAAATTTTATGGTGTTAAAATGTAAACAACAAAATGTAAACAACAATAATATTGGAACTCTGCGGACTTCCCACGGTTTCCTATGGGGGAAATATAGGCATGTCTGTCTATTTCGCTAAATATCTCGCAATGTGTATGTTTTTTTTTTTCAAGTCGGGTGTAACCAGTGTGAAATGGCTAGCTAGTTAGCGGGGTGCGCGCTAATAGCGTTTCAATCGGTGACATCACTGAGACCTGGAAGTAGTTGTTCCCCCTGCTCTGCAATGCCGCAGCTTTTGTGGAGCGATGGGTAACAATGCTTTGAGGGTGGCTGTTGACTATGTGTGCAGAGGGTCCCTGGTTCGAACCCAGGTAGGGGCGAGGAGAGGGACAGAAGCAAAACTGTAACACAGGCACCATTTTAATCAGGAGAATCTCCTCTTTATAATTATGTAAGTCTGGGCAGCGAGCTCATTTGTCATCGATTGCTAGACCAGAAATAGTCAGAAGTTTTTATTTTTTCCCTACTTTTTCATTACGCAGACATAAGCACAGTTGACACCATCGAGGTGCGGATGTTTACTTTCTACACAAGTTGTTTTTTTCCAGTTTCGGCCGATGAACAGATTGTAGAGGTAAAATAAAAAGGGATACATTTTAAATGGAATTCTAAGCATCACTCCAGTCAAAACAGTCTCTGCGGACATTCAATTCCATTCATTTGCTATGGCTCGCACTAGTGTTCCAGTTTAGCCAATGTTCTTAATGTTCTTAAGCCGTTTTTCAGCCTTGGGTGAATTTTGACTCGTTCTATTGTCCAGCCTATACAAAACGAATATTAGCCAGCAAGGCTCTTGATCCAGGAAGGGATTTTCTGCTGTTACCACGTGAATGCTTGATTTTGGAAGAAGCTAACCACTTAGCTAGATAGCTAACTAGCTACTAGATTTGCAAACCAAATGCACAACATTTAGTTGCGAATTCAATACTGTAATGAGATCACCTGGGGCATGTTGCACAACAGTGAGTGACTCACGAGGCGCCGGTCTCGTCCGTAAGCTACATAATAATGTGACAGGTGAAATGAAGAACGCAATGTTCATTATCTCCTAACATATTGCACAAGTTGACCGCAGGTATTTACTTAAAAAGTATTTATACTAAATGTATAATAAAAAAAACTTCAAATAAATAGTTTCAACAGTAGTGCGGTATTGAAAAACTATTCCATGGCTTTTTCGAAATACCCCGGTATACGGTATACCGCCCAATCCTATTAGCCAGAATGGAGAATTAAGTTAAACCGAAGTCCAAAACCGCAAGTCCAAATCCCTATTGCCATCCAAGGCTAATTCCCTATTGCCATCCAGGGCAATTTTAGCTTGCTAGCTAGCCAGGACAACAACAAGATGCAACAATTCAAGTTTTTTCTGTCAATGACGTTTGCTTGATGTGAAGTGATTGGTGTGAAGACAAATCCGAACTGGCTTCCATTGACATTTTTTGGGGGGTTCGCCAGGACCATTCACAGTTGAGATTGGCTATTATTTTATAGGGGCCAAATGCTCGCTGGCTTCCCTTCCATTCAATGCTATGGGAGGGAACAATATCATACTCTTTTTGACCAGACAGCATCAGATAGATGGGCTACACATATCGAGACAGAGGGGCGGCTGTTCACTTGTTCTGATGCTTTCTCCTGTGTGATACATTCAGCCTCTTGTAAATTGAAAGAAAATGATGAAACACAGAGAGATGAAAGAAACATAACAAAAATTGTTTCCATGAATACATGCCACTGAGCCTAGTCAAGGATGATCATGAAATATTAGCACTCTACACTTAAAACAGATGAAGTGAAGGGGAACAAAAGTAAACCTTGACTTTGGTGGCCAAGTTGACCTATTTTAAGAAATGCCATTGGTTTGTAGAGAAAACGTTTAAGATATTTGATAGGCTAATGCTAAATTTGTTACAGGAAATAATTACCGCCACCTGGTTAGCATACCAGGTTATGTAATGTGAACAGCTAACATGTAGCTATTGATCACATGCAACTACGTCAACGGTTTTAATTGGCTGATGTTTAAACTTTTTCTACTTGTTCGCAAGTATGGCCCTTCAATGTTTGTTTTCTTGGAAAGCTGTGAGTGTTATTGTATAATATGATACAATACCAGTACTTGTTGCGTTTACAATTTGTCCTATCAACTTCTTTCAGCCAGTGTATGGCTGTGTAGTGACTGCATTGTTTGTATGCAATGTTGGCATATTGGCAGTTAATTTTTAACATTTATGGAATCATTCCTTTAAAACTGGCTGGCTAACTAGCTAATAAACACACTGTGAAGATAATCGTCAAATTCATTGTTTTACACAATATCTTATCACAGCACTGGCTGACCATGGTTGACCAACTCCTTGACCAAAATGGCTGACCCTTTATACTGTCATAATATCTTTAATGTCAATTCTAGAATTCTAATTCTAGTTTTGTAATTCTAGTATTCTAATTCATAATTCTATGGCTGGACCAATGTCCCACTCTCCAGCTCTCTCTCTCTGCTACAGGGTGTGTGTCTGTGTTTGTTTCTGGGATCTCTCTGCTTTCTCTCTGCTTTCTCTCTCTCTCTCTCTCTCTGTGTGTGTGTGTGTGTGTGTGTGTGTGTGTGTGTGTGTGTGTGTGTGTGTGTGTGTGTGTGTGTGCGTGTGCGTGTGCGTGCGTGTGCGTGCGTGTGCGTGCTCGAGCTCTGTCTTACCCAGGATGCCATCAGCAGCTTGCGGCTGACCCTGATTCGGCCTCCCCTCCGGATTTCTCTGTCTGTCAACGCAAGCTTCGTCCTCTCTCTCTCTGTCTCACGCCTGCTTCTCTGTCTTCTCCTTGTTCTGTCTTGTTCTGTGTCCTCTCTCCAGGCCAAAGTGGAAAACGAGGTCCTAAATTACAAAGATCTGGCCGCTCTGCCTAAGATTAAAGCTATTTATGATGTGCAGCGGCCCGATCTCATTCCCTATGAGTCTTATCACAGATACTCCTCTGATGACAGGCTAGAACGCTACAGCTATGGGGAGGTACTGAGACGCTAGTGCTAATCTAGTTGCCTTTTATGTGTGTGTGGGTGTGTGTGGGTGTGTGAGTGAGTGTGGGTGTGTGTGTGATGCCCCTGCACTGTGCCTGCCGTCTCTGTGTCTCCCTGTTGCTACATCCCCCCAGCTTCCCACTTTAGCCCCTGTATGGTTGTACCGTGGTCATGTCTCGCACCATCTTAAAACATGACTACATCCTTGTGAGGCTCCTGCTTTGGTCACAGATTTGAATTGATCTTTGAGAGACACTCAACGATAAATCATGTCAAATAAGCTTTATGTTTTCACGCCAAGGCCTCTCTTAACTCTTCATTTAGATTATTTTACACCAGTAAACCAAAGCCGCAGACACAATGGATTCCTCATGTTTACTGTCAGATTTCATATGTGCTTGTCTTAACGTAATAACTTTATGAACAACTACACAGAAAAAGGACTTTAAGTCATATTATTCATGGTTTAGTAAGCTCACGGGCCCCATTTGAATAGCACACTGCTAAGTCATTCTGGAGAGCATGGTGCTATTGACTGATTCCAACTCCTCTATTCATTCCTCTTCTCTACAGTCTCTGGGAACTCTCTCTCCATACTCTCAGGTAATTACATTCCATACACTACTGCACTGAATCAGTTGACAGGGAGGGGGATGGCTGAATAGGAATAAGTCTGGGATGGGCATATTTGGATTGTGTACAGTGTACAGTGGGGGAAAAAAGTATTTGATCCCCTGCTGATTTTGTACGTTTGCCCACTGACAAAGAAAGGATCAGTCTATAATTTTAATGGTAGGTTTATTTGAACAGTGAGAGACAGAATAACAACAAAAATATCCAGCTAACCTGGAGTCCATAAAAAACATTGCTGCACGTCTGAAGTTTGCAAAAGTGCACCTGGATATTCCACAGCACTACTGGCAAAATATTCTGTGGACAGATGAAACTACAGTTGAGTTGTTCGGAAGGAACACACAACACTATGTGTGTAGAAAAAAAGGCACAGCACACAAATATCAACACCTCATCCCAACTATAAATTATGGTGGAGGGTGCATCATGGTTTGAGGCTGCTTTGCTGCCTCAGGGCCTGGACAGCTTGCTATCATCGACGGAAAAATGAATTCCCAAGTTTATAAAGACATTTTGCAGGAGAATGTTAGGCTATCTGTCAGCTAATTGAAGCTCAGTAGAAGTTGGCTGATGCTACAGGACAACGACCCAAAGCACAGAAGTAAATCAACAACAGAATGGCTTCAACAGAAGAAAATACGCCTTCTGGAGTGGCCCAGTCAGAGTCCTGACCTCAACCTGATTTCAGGTGCTGTGGCATGACCTCAAGAGAGCAGTTCACACCAGACATCCCAATAATAGTGGTGAACTGAAACAGATTTGTAAAGAGGAATGGTCCAAAATTCCTCCTGCAGGTCTGATCCACAACTACAGAAAATGTTTGGTTGAGGTTATTGCTGCCAAAGGAGGGTCAACCAGTTATTAAATCCAAGGGTTCACATACTTTTTACAACCTACAATGTGAATGTTTAAATGATGTATTCAATATAGACAAGAAAAATACAATCATTTTTGTGTTATTAGTTTAAGCACACTATGTTTGTCTATTGTTGTGACTTGGATGAAAATCAGACAAAATTTGATGACCAATTTATGCAGAAATCCAGGTAATTCCAAAGGGTTCACATACTTTTTCTTGCCACTGCATATAAGATCCCACAGTTGAAGGTGCATGTCAGAGCAAAAACCAAGTAATGAGGTCGAAGGAATTGTCTGTAGAGCAGGATTGTGTCGAGGTACAGATCTGGGTAAGGGTACCAAAAAAGTTCTGCAGCATTGAAGGTCGCCAAGAACACAGTGGCCTCCATCATTCTTAAATGGATGAATTTTGGAACCACCAAGACTCTTCCTAGAGCTGACCGCCCGGCCAAACTGTGCAATCAAGGGAGATGGGCCTTGGTCAGGGGGGTGACCAAGAACCTGATGGTCACTCTGACAGAGCTCTAGATTTCCTCTGTGGAGATGGGAGAACCTTCCAGAATGACAACCATCTCTGCAGCACTCCACCAATCAGGCCTTTATTGTATAGTGGCCAGATGGAAGCCACTCCTCAGTTAAAGGCACATTACAGCCCCCTTGGAGTTTGCCAAAAGGCATCTAAAGACTCTCAGACCATGAGAAACAAGATTCTCTGGTCTGATGAAACCAAGATTGAACTCTGAATGCCAAATGTCACATCTGGAGGAAACCTGGCACCATCCCTACAGGGAAGCAAGGTAGTGGCAGTATCATGCTGTGGAGATGTTTTTCAGCAGCAGGGACTGAGAGACTATTCAGGATTGAGGAAACGGAGCAAAGTACAGAGAGATCCTTGACAAAATCCTGATCCAGAGCGCTCAGGACCTCAGACTGGAGCGAATGTTCACCTTCCAACAGGACAGGTGAACATTCAAGACTACGCAGGAGTGGCTTCAAGACAAGTTTCTGAATGTCCTTGAGTGGCAAAGCCAGAGACCGGACTTGAACCCAATCGAACATCTCCGGAGAAACTTGAAAATAGCTGTGCATGAATGATCTCCATTCAACCTGAAAGAGCTTGAGAGGATCTTCAGGGAAGAATGGGAGAACTCCCCAAATACAGGTGTGCCAAGCTTGTAGCGTCATACCCAAGAAGACTCAAGGCTGTAATTACTGCAAAAGGTCCTTCAACAAAGTGCTGAGTAAAAGGTCTGAATATTTATGTAAATTTGATATTCAGTTTTTTATTTTGGATAAATTTGCAAATAATTCAAAAAAATTGTTTTTGATTTGTCATTATGGGTTATTGTGTGTAGATTGATGAAGGGGAAAAAATTATTCAATCCATTTTAGAATAAGGCTGTAACGTAAATTCCAAAGGCACTCTAGATGGTGCCAGACAGACAGACAGAGCCCTGCAGACAATGACCTGCAGGGCTCTGTTACAATGACCTGCTACTGTGTTTCCCAGGACATCTATGACAGCATGGAGCTGAGACAGAGGCGCTTGTCCAGCCCAGGCTTCATAGACTCTCCCACCTACAGTCACCATGGCATGTCCCCCACCATGTCCACCTCCCGCTCCCCACAGCACTGCTACCGCCCCGGTGAGTTACTTAACGTCACTCGACCACGTCACACGGCACTACACATAGGCAGGAGAAACTCCTCCATGAAAATGTTCATAAAGATGAAATAGCGTAAAATCATTTTGTCGTAAAATGTCAGCAAGAAGCAATAGTAGACTGAGTTTGATGATGTTGGAAGGTGTCGGAGTGTGTGGAGATGTGTTTTATCCCTATGCCTTATGTTTGCTTCCTGTATAGGTGACTGGAACAACATTAGTTTCAGGTTAACCCACTCAGGGTTAGGCGCCGCTCATGCACCCACATCAGAATCCCCTCCAGTACTACCACCCACATCACACCACTGCCATATCTTCTCTAGACTCCTCTTTGAGTCTGATAACACTGTAGTATAATATACAGTACTGTGCGTATTATGTTCAGGTGGTGGTAGTAGTGGTGGTGGTGGTATACTACAGAGGATTGCTTTTCCCACCATTTTCTCACGCTACAACATCCATCTCTGTCTAATAGCAGGTCATGAACCCTCGTTAGAACCTGCTAAACTAAATTCACTGAAGCAGGCATTAGATAGTTTGTATCACGCTTTGCCACTGTTCAAAAGACGTATCAATCTTCTCTAGGTGGAGATTCATAGAGCTATGCTAGTTTTAAAGTCATCAAATATGTAGAATACCATCATGGCAGACTTGGCAGTTGCTTTATAGTTTTGTTTCCTCTGCACACAGTCAGGCATAGTAGACATTTAGTCCTATAAACTAAACGGTCTGCTGTCTCTGACTAGCTGTGTCTCTGTGAGTGTGGGCTGAGCTTTGGCTGTGGGATGGAATGGGTCTTGTTAAGGGGTGGTGCCAATCCTTGGCTCATGCTCTCGTTTCTGTCACTGTCATTGGTCTTGGGCTGACTGTCTGCAGGCACTGAGAGTGGCAGGAGCTCTCCCTATTACAGTCAGCTTGATGCCAGACCCACCACGCACACCGCCTACCAAGCCCCCAAGCATTTCCATGTGCCAGGTAGGCCTCTGGTTTTCCTGTCCTTCACACCCATCCTCCTCCTCTTCCTCCAGACTGTCCTCTACTGAAGTCAGACCTACATGGTTTTCAAAAGGTCACAATATGGGGACATGTTACAGCCTACTTACTTCATTACCCCAACCTCAACTGACTGTGTGTATTACCATGTCTCTCTGCATTGCTCATTTACAACGACATCCTCACCCCATCAATCATGGCCGTTATTCAGACTTAATCACTTCATCACAGGTTGTATGGCTTTATTACCCTGTGTTGTCTGTCAGTGGCTGAGCAGTTGCTCTTCCTCTTCTATTCTCTGTGCTGAGCGTCTATTGTAATCAGATGCTGTGGCCGTCCCCTTCCATCTGTTGATACCGTGTATAATTTGCCTATGTACATGCACAGCAGCAGCCATTATACACTCGTCTGTTTTATTGATGGTGTCACTTTTATCTCAGCCGCCTTACTCATGCTGTGCCATGTGTTGACACGTTAATTTCTAGCTGAGCTAAGGGTTTCTGTGTGGAGGGAAAGACAATGAATACATACAGCAACCTTGGTTTATGAGTCGACAGACAGACAGACAGACAGACAGACAGACAGACAGACAGACAGACAGACAGACAGACAGACAGACAGACAGACAGACAGACAGACAGACAGAGAGGTTTGTTAAGGATCCAACATGTGAACGAGATATAACAGGTTCTGTAGGTAAAGAGTGCCCTACTCTGGGGGTTGTCTGTTGTCTGTTCTCTACTCTGTCCAGACAAGGATGACAAATGATTGGCAAAAAGTGTTATTCATTTCATATATAGGATGCATTTTTCAAAAAAGTCTACAGTACAACTTCTAACAGCTTTAACACCTACAACACTTTCCTCTTCTACCATAAACCGTGTCAGGTAGCCTAGCGGTTAGTGTTGGGCCAGTAACCGAAAGGTTGCTGGTTTGAATACCCGAGCTGACAAGGTGAAAAATCTGTTGATTTACCCTTGAGCAAGGCACTTAACCCTAATTTGCTCCATACTACTATGGCTGACCGTGTTAAACAACACATTTTACTGCACCTCCCCCCTCTCTTTTTTCCCTTTTCTCTTTTCACCGTTTCATTTCCTCTCTCTCTCATTTTGTGTCCTCAGCCACAGGCGAGCCCAACATCTACAGGAAACCTCCCATCTATAAGAGACATGGTATATGTGTGGGGCTGCCTGTCGTGAGGCACGGCTCCTCTCCGTTTAGAGACATTGTCTGTGATGTGTTTCAGCTGTGATTGATGTGTGTGTTGTGTGTGTCCCAACAAAACCCCACATCTGAATGTATCAGCCTCTTACAACAATAATCAAGCTAAACCATGAACCGCCGTCAATGGTGGCTACCTGATTGGAAGCAAAAAAAGAGTCTGAAAGGATGGAATGCTATATTTATCTTCCATAATATCAGATTGATTTAATAACCACAGATCTAATCTGATATGATACCTATTAACCCTCCTGTTGTGTTCATTTCATGGTAATTCATTCTGTGTTCCCGGTCCAAAATGGCCACCCCATTATAGCTGATTATAAATCCATAATAATACATATATTATCACCTAATGTTGTGTTAGATCTTTTTATCAACTTAAGTTCTTGTGGACATTACAAGTTTTGAACTTCTATTTTCTATTTATGGCCTGTAGGCCTCATTGACCTGAGGTCTTGTTTTTGAGTAGAAAAAAACAGAATGTATGGATTATTTTGACTATAATACTCAGATGAAACATCTTGTGCTATTTATCACAGACTACTTTGTGTCAAAGTTTAACAAGGACTCTCTCCTCCTAACCAGTGTCATGATCAAAGATATGATCAAGAGCCTCGCATACAGTATATTGTTTAGTCATTGTGCTGCCACAGAATGAATCGTGAGCAAGACCTCAAAAAAGCTTTATATACCAGAGCTGTGAGAAAAGTTCTATATATTATTGAAACAATGTTGCGATTGTTTGTGAGAACGCCACCAGGTGTGGTTCCCGTGGGGGAACGATTCTATTGGGGAAAGGTTCCTGTGAGGGTTGCCATGGAAGCCAAGAAGGGAGTGAGATTGTGTATGTGTGTGTGTGTGTGTGTGTGTGTGTGTGTGTGTGTGTGCGCGCGCGCTCAAACACACATGCATGTGGGGGTCTGGGAGAGGAAGTGTGTCCATCTGATGAATGAGAATGTGCCTGAACTCAATTTTATACACTAATTGTAGTCTCACCCATTCATTTCTGATGACCGGGAACACCACAGGTGTAAAAAAGTGAAATAAAACACCCAAAATGTAATGAAAATCATCCAAATGTATTTTGTGTGTTCAGATGCCCTGTGTGGACAACGTCATGGAACCTTATGACAATCAGATTGATTAAATGAAGTACATTCTTCAGAGAGAACACAGCAGGAGGGTTAGAACACTTCTCAGTGCTGAGGCTCTACATCCTAGTTCGAAGCTGGCTAACTGTGTCTGTAAAACTGTATATACTTTGCATGCTATTAACCAACTTGAACAGAGTGTACCTGAACCTAATTCCCACCACGGTTAACTGAGAAGGAACATGCTGATCCCGTTTCACAGATTCACTGGGTTTATTAGTGAGACTTGTCTTGCATGATCTTAGTACGTTATACTAGTGCTAGTACGTTATGTCAAACTGCTGTTGGCAAGAAAGAAGTATCAATATTCCTTCCTTTTTGCTAATATTTTGAATGAAATTGTATTTTAATGGCCCAGTAATGGCAGCTATTTTTTTTACGCACTTTTTTTGGTTTGTTTGTGGCGTGACTGTGAATATCATTTCTGTTTCTTGTGCTACAGTATGTGATGCACGGTCATTTTACCTCTAGACTTCCGAGATACTCAGTTTCCCTATTTCATGGTTAAGTAGTTGTGCATGTCATATTAGGCTGCATTGCTCACCATAAGAGTATATATATATATATATATGTGTCAGTGTCTCTCTGTACTGTTCACTGTCCTGTATGGTTGTGTACATTACAGACTCATGGTGTTTCTCTGTTAAGGTACAGTAGCATCAAACATACCACAGAGACGTTCAGATCATATGCTTCAGCATTAATATAGCCTACGGTAATTATTTGCACATAAAACCATTGCTCCCAAGTTGTCGCGCTAGTAAAGATCCCCTCTCAACAGGTACTATCACATTAGACAAAGACTGTGCATTGAGGCCAATATAAAAAGTCCTTCCTGCTACTCTGAAAAAGCATGTCATATTGAGCAGCACAATCTCATTGTTCACTGAGAGGAAACATGGTTTGAACGCGTTCCCATTTCCCATTCACACACCAGAGAGAGGAGGAGAAACAGAGCAGAAAGGATCTCTTTCATTCATAATACATTCAAGGGGATGTCACATCTCTGGATACAAGCGATAGGGATACACGCAGGCTGTCGTATGCGCACAGGCTCAAAATAGCACTATGGATCACAACAGTTTGTAGACCACACTACACACACACACACCTAACACAAGTATAATATGTTGAGAATGAGACACCTGCCTTAGGCCAAGGGCTACCACTTCCACAGCCCCTTGTGATCCAGCCTGGGCTCATTGTCCAACCTGTTGAGAGCTGATTCTGAATTCCATCAGCACACGCAGCTTTCTGACTGACTCAGTGCTCCTGTCCTCCAGTAGTTATTGCCACCTTATGATTTGCAATGCAATCGTCTCATGCTGGAACCCCGCAGAACCTGTGCAGAGGTAGCTAGAAATTGATAGAAATCATTGAGAGCGGAGTGGTCATCTATCAACAGAGAGGTGGACAGAGGTACGATGACTTGACATCAGGCACTGAGTTACAGGACTTGACAGGCTTCCTTCCACGGTCCACCTAGTAATTTATGACGGGGGGGGTGGGGTCACACTATGTCTGTGTGTGTGGTTATACCTGTGGCCTGTAATGCACATAACTGTTTGCTTAATCCACATGGAGGGTAACAGTGTTAACTTTGCTAGAGAGCTTTACAAGTTTCCTTGTCTGTTTAAATCCTAGCTGATTGGTTTACCTCCATGTGTGTATCTATGTGGATAATATAACCTTCCTTCTTTTCACTCTCCCTCTCCCTTTATCCTGCTTTACTGTCCTTGGTCAACTCTCCTCTTTGTAAGTACCTGGGCCAGTCTATCCATCTGCAGTCTATCTTTATCTGAACACTTACCAGTGCCTCAGATACAGTATTATTTGTGGTTAATATTGGCATCTCTATCCTTATTTACCTCATCTCTCCCCCTCGCGCTGTCTTTCCCTCTGTCGTCCATGGCCTTGAGAGTCATCTTGCTGTGTATTAATTAGCTAATTAACCTGAGTGATCTTTTGTCACTCCTCTTAGAGACTAACTAGACGGCCTGCCTTCCCACCACGTCTCTGACTGCCTCACTCGGTCTGCATTACTGTAAGACCTAAACAAACAGGCTAGACACAGTCATTACTGGGAGAGGAATACTAGTCTCTCTCAAGGAAGGCTGTCATCGAGGGTGTGTGTTGTGTGTGTGTGTGTGTGTTTTCCCCTCATCATGTTCTCTCCCTACAGATGATTCTGACTACTCAGCCACGAAGAGTAAAACCAGCGAGGACATCCTCCAGACCTCCCAGTTTCCCGACTCGTATTCTCCTGACCACTACCACCAGCAGTCTAACTACTACCCCTACACCCCCTCTCCCAAAGGTACTGCTTCCGGAGGACCAAGAGCACTCACTGTTGGCTAAATGGGTTATTGAGAAATTGACTGATGTATATCGATCAAGTTGTTAGATATTTAAAGAGAGCACGTCTTGGTCATAGATTTCCTGTGTCATTTCAACTCTCAACTCCATGTCTTACAGTAACCAGGTTTCCATCCAACTTTTTTACGTGAGTAAAGTACATCGGATAAAAAAAAAAATCACGACAGGCCTGATGAAAACAGCTAATTTGTCGATAAACTTTCCAAATGTCGACAAAACAAAATAAGGTGGGATCTTTTTTTTGTCTGTAAAATTAATACTGCGAGAAATGGCAGTGGGAACACCTTTCTGCTCAAATATTGAGGTAATAACCTTCAAATTGAAGTAGAATTGGAATCGCCTGATGATATGTGGTGTGGTCGTCCCATTACGACTCAGGAAAGCTGGCAGTTTATTACACCACAGCTGAAATAAATGATGATGAACTTCACAGTAAATATTGAGGGTGACATGATGATTGATGCTTGGCTGCTGTTTGACAAGTAAAAAAGAATCTCTTTTGTCCATAATAATCTCATCGTGTAGGCTATATCTGTGAGCTGTTGGCTAAAGCACACGTGTCAAGACCAGAGTGGGCACAATCACTATATAACAAATCAAATTGACTTTGTCACATGCTTCATAAACAACAGGTGTAGACTAACAGAGAAATGTTTACTTACGGCCCTTGTCAACAATACAGAGAGATAAAAAAGAGAAATAGTAGAAACATTTGAGTAATAACACAAGGAATAAATAGAAAAAGAATAACACGAGGGATTAAATACACAATGAGTAACGATAACTTGTCTATACAGTACGTTCGGAAAGTATTCAGACCCCTTGACTTTTTCCACATTTACGTTGCAGCCTCATTCTAAAATCAACATTTTTCCCTCATCAATCAACACATAATACCCCATAATGACAAAGCAAAAACAGGTTTATCTGAAATATCACATTTACATAAGTATTCAGACCATTTACCCAGTACTTTGTTCAAGCACCTTTTGGCAGTGATTACAGCCTTGAGTCTTGGACAAGTACATTAGAAGGCCAGTATCCCGGATTCGCCTCTTCACTGTTGACGTTGAGACTGGTGTTTTGCGGGTACTATTTAATGAAGCTGCCAGTTGAGGACTTGTGAGGCATCTGTTTCTCAAACTAGATACTCTAATGTACTTGTCCTCTTGCTCAGTTGTGCACCTGGGCCTCCCACTCCTCTTTCTATTCTGGTTAGGGCCAGTTTGCGCTGTTCTGTGAAGGGAGTAGTACACAGCGTTGTACGAGATCTTCAGTTTCTTGGCAATTTCTCGCATGGAATAGCCTTTATTTCTCAGAACAAGAATAAACTGATGAGTTTCAGAAGAAAGGTCTTTGTTTCTGGCCATTTTGAGCCTGTAATCGAACCCACAAATGCTGATGCTCCAGATACTCAACTAGTCTTCTTTCATTAGCACAACAGTTTCCAGCTGTGCTAACATAATTGCAAAATGGTTTTCTAATGATCAATTAGCCTTTCAAAATGATAAACTTGGATTAGTTAACACAACGTGCCATTGGAACACAGGAGTGATGGTTGCTGATAATGGGCCTCTGTACGCCTATGTAGATATTCCATAAAAAATCTGCCGTTTCCAGCTACAATAGTCATTTACAACATTAACAATGTCTTCACTGTATTTCTGATCAATTTGATGTTATTTTAATGGACAAAAAATGTGTTTTTCTTTCAAAAACAAGGACATTTTTAAGTGACCCCAAACTTTTGAATGGTAGTGTACATGGTGTACACGGTGAAACACGCTGCTGCTTCTTTATGGGACCAAACTCTTTCAAAACATTTTTAATTTAAATGTTTTCAAAGTTTAAAACATAGAGATCAGCCCGTAAATGGAGGCAGCTGAAGTCTGAATCCTGTGAGGGTGTAAGACAGTCAATTGACAGACTTGTTAGGGAATGTTTGGCGAGTAATCTGGCTAGCCTAGCTATAAATTTAGCTGGCTATCTACCTCAAACGGCAATAACAGAAACACTTAACTGCAGTGGTGAGAAAAGCAGGGAGCTGAATTTATCAATGAAAGAAAGCTCCAATAGCATGGCTAACCTCATGACATTTATAAGGTACAAAAATGGGAAAAAAAGATGGAAGAAATTAAGCTGAGTATTGAAAAAGGAATGAGTAGTAAAGTTGACAGCTGACATGCATCTTTGGAGAAAGCCATTTAGGATAATCATACAGCTCTGCTGACTCAACTGGAGAATAATAACAAGCAGCTACAAGACCACATAGCTCTTGAAGTTGGACGTCTGGAGTCCCGTGTAGAATTCCTAGAATCTGGGAGAATAGGCACTGCCAAAACAAAGGACTGCCAGCTGATGAAACGAGGACCTAATCTCCAAAGTCAACCAGTTGATATCGGTAGTCCTAGGCTGGGAAACAGAGGTGACTGCAGTTGAGAGGATGAGGGAGAGAGGTTAAGGTCCCGGGGTTGTGAAGGTGGAGTGTCGGTCCATGGAGGAGAAAGTGGCTCTGTTACGGGAAAAACTAAAGCTGCGAGACCATCCTGATTATAACAGTCGTTAGAACCCTCTTATATATGTAACAAATACTTAAATGAGGAGCTGTTTTGTGTCAGAAGATAAGAAAAAATATGGGAAAGCGTTTTGGCATTGATGAACTGCCTGATGAGGTTTTAAAATCCCCTAAATTAATTGACATCCTATATGATTTGCTCCAAATGTGTTTTGAGTACAGTATACTGCCATCCATTTGGTATAAGTCTATAGTGAATCCCATTCCCAAATCTTCAAGAAATTACCTGAGAGTGCCACCGAACTACAGAGACATACATTTCTTAAGTACGGTTTATAAATTATATACATCCATCCTCAACAATAGGCTAATGACCTTTTTGGAGGATCAAAACATGCTGGTGGAAGAACAAAATGGTTTTCGTAAATCCAGAGCCTGTATAGATAATATGTTCTCGGTCTGTACAATGCTCAGAAATAGATTACGCGAAGAGAAGCCTACTTTTGCATGTTTCATTGATTTCCAGAAAGCTTTTGATTTTGTAAATAGGGATCTTTTAGCCTATAGTTTGTTAAAGACAGAGATTGATGGGACATTTTATCACGCAATCCAGTCTCTTTACAAAGTACCAATTGCTTGTGTGCATGTTAATGAATATCGTACAGATTGGTTTCCCACACCCTCGGGTGTAAAACAAGGAGACGCCTTATCACCAACTTTATTTGCTATGTTTATAAATTATTTGGCAAAATAAAATAAACAGTTAAATATTGGAGTAAGATAAGATGATGAAATGCTAAGTATGAAATGCTGATGCTGATGATATTATTTTGATGGCAGAAACTGAACAAGACCTGCAGAACATGTGCTGTCAATTGGTGTATAAGATGGAAACTCATGATTAACCAGACAAAAACATAGATAATGATTTTTAGAAAACCAGGTACGAAGAGAAATGTTTTTCAGTTTCGTTTTGGTGAAGATTGTGATTTACCTGATTTATTTGATATTAATAGTTAATGATTATTTACTTAACAAATAGTAGGACATTTCTGTTCCGTTTAATTCTGTGTTTCTGTAAAGAGATGGTTTCCACTCTAGCTTCCTGCAGTTAGTCTGGGCGTATGGTCAAGGAAATGGGTTTTGCTAGAGATAGCTTGAGCTGACAATGACTTGGTGATAAAAACCTAAAGCTGGCATTCCATACACAAGATGTGGTGTGTGTGACCCGAGATAGAGATAGCCTGGAAGAGTTTAGAACAATCCCTCATTGTCTCATTTTCCTGGCATCTGGGAAACTAAGCCGGGTTGGGGGTAAAACAACATCCCGTGCAGATAACCAGGAGACGGACCAAAGTGGCTTATGAGAGGGGTGGAACCAGCCATGATTAAGCATTTTAGGTCCTATATAAGATCTCTGTTTTTTTCATTATCAGTTAGTCAAGACTGTTGGGTTGACTAGTCTCATTATTGCAATAATGAATCGATATTGAATAAAGATGATTGTTTGAAGAAATGACAAAGTCTCTCTCACTTGATTAGAATATTCCACGACAAGACATTCTTGACTTTACTAGCTATTATAAATATTTGGGTATTTTTATTGATGAAAAACAAAAATACTCAAAATATTGGTTATGCTCCGTATTCCAAACTGTATCAGACATACATGTGTCGTGTTCTTGACTATTCAGCAGGAGTGTGGGGTGCTAAGAGGTATTTTAAAAACCAACATGTTCATAACAGAGCAGTACGTTACTTTTTATCGTCCACAAGTTTGCACCTATACTTGCAATAACTGTGGATACGGGCTGGGAACCCTGTGAGGTGAGATGGAAGGTGTGTAGGGTGAGACTTTGGAATAGACTGTTAGATATGTCAACTTCCAGAATAACTAATAATGTATCCATAAGGGATCTATCCATAGGGGGAGCCTGGGCAACTGAAATGGCTGACCTTTTCAGTATCTGTATGAAAACCAAATTAAGGGAGACATAGATATGATTTAAAAAACAACTGTTGATGCAATATGAAGAAAAAAAATGCGTGGAAAGATTAATCATAAACCCAAATTGACAACCTTTTCTTTAATTATGGGTGCATTTGTGTGTGAGAGATATATTATGTTTAACCTACCTAAAAGCAAGAGATCGCTATGTGCACAGGTAAGATCAGGGATATTGCCTCTGTGTATTGTGGTGAAATGGAAGTGGAAAGACTATGCAACTATTGTGACCTCGAAGAAATAGAGAATGAAACTAAGTTTAACCTCTATTGCCCTTTCTTCCAAGATATACGCTTGCTCTTATTCCAGAAAGCACACCAGATATACCCTGGCATTATGTGGCTGAGTAATGAAGAGAAACTGAAATGTTCTTTTGTCCATTGTGTATTTCCGTTTGTGAAATATTTAGATAATGCCTGCAATAAAAGAAAAAGGGCTACCTATAATTACATTGTAAAAATATTTAGCTCCTATGTGGTAATTGCACGTGTGTACAGTTGAAGTCAGAAGTTTACATACACCTTAGCCAAATACATTTAACTCAGTTTTTCACAATTCCTGACATTTAATCCTAGTAAAAATGTCCTGTCTTAGGTCAGTTAGGATCACCACTTTATTTTAAGAATGTGAAATGTCAGAATAATAGTTGAGAGAATGATTTATTTCAGCTTTTATTTCTTTCATCACATTTCCAGTGGGTCAGAAGTTTACATACACTCAATTAGTATTTGGTAGCATTGCCTTTAACTTGTTTAACTTGGGTCAAACATTTCGGGTAGCCTTCCACAAGCTTCCCACAATAAGTTGGGTGAATTTTTGCCCATTCTTTCTGAGCTGGTGTAACTGAGTCAGGTTTGAAGGCCTCCTTGCTCTCACATGCTTTTTCTACCTACAAATTCTCTATAGGATTGAGGTCAGGACTTTGTGACGGCCACTCCAATACCTTGACGTTGTTGTCCTTAAGCCATTTTGCCACAACTTTGGAAGTCTGCTTGGGGTCATTGTCCATTTGGAAGACCCATTTGCGACCAAGCTTTAACTTCCTGACTGATGTCTTGAGATGTTGCTTCAATATATCCACATAATATTCCTCCCTCATGATGCCATCTATTTTGTGAAGTGCACCAGTTCCTCCTGCACCAAAGCACCCCCACAACATGATGCTGCCTCCCTCGTGTTTCACGGTTGGGATGGTTTTCTTCGGCTTGCAAGCCTCCCCCTTTTTCCTCCAAATATAACAATGGTCATTATGGCCAAACAGTTCTATTTTTGTTTCATCAGACCAGAGGACATTTCTCCAAAAAGTACGATCTTTGTCCCCATGTGCAGTTGCAAACTGTAGTCTGGCTTTTTTATGGTGGTTTTGGAGCAGTGGCTTCTTCCTTGCTGAGCGGCCTTTCAGGTTATGACGTTATAGGACTCGTTTTACTGTGGATATAGATACTTTTGTACCTGTTTCCTCCAGCATCTTCACAAGGTCCTTTGCTGTTGTTCTGGGATTGTTTTGCACTTTTCGCACCAAAGTACGTTCCTCTCCAGGAGATAGAACGCGTCTCCTTCCTGAGTTGTATGACGGCTGCGTGCTCCCATGGTGTTTATACTTGCGTACTATTGTTTGTATATACAACAATATAACAATATATATATTGTTTTTATGCAGATTTTTTTTATATTCACATGAAAGTCTGTCGCCGATTGGATGGAAACCTAGCTAGAAATGTTGATTTTTCTCTCTGTCTCTCTCATCTCAGCTACTCGTGCTCGGAGGTTTTCCTCAGGTGGAGAGGAGGATGGATGGAATCAAAGTCTTAACAGGGTCAGTATGACACAATAAATCCTATTCAAAATATTGTTAATTTGTATTTGTGACTGAGAAGGTGTGGACCAATAAAAAGGAAATCATAGCAATATACATTTTATTTCATATTATTGATTTCTCAGAATGTTTTATTTCTTTAAAAGATTTGAAATGCAGAAAGATTCAGTAAATATCTCTGAGACTAGCATTACTCAACATTGCTTGTTTGTTGTGGGGTAAAAAAAACAAGGCTGTAAATATTTCATGAACGTTGTCTACAGGGCTAAACAGTCTTCAGCACCAGACATTATTCATATTGTACTGGTCAGGCCATATTCCTCTCTTTCTTTGTCTGTTTTACCTCTCTCCTTTTCCTTTCACTTCTCTTTCTCTCTCTTTCTCTCTCTCTTTCTCTCTCTCTCTCTCTCTTTTTCTCTCTCTTTCTCTCTCTTTCTCTATCTCTCTCTTTCTCTCTCTTTCTCTTTCTCTCTCTTTCTCTTTCTCTTTCTCTCGCTCTCTCTCTCTCTCTCTCTTTCTCTCTCTTTCTCTCTCTTTCTCTCTCTCTTTCTCTCTCTTTCTCTTTCTCTCTCTTTCTCTCTCTCTCTCTCTCTCTCTCTCTCTCTCTCTCTCTCCCTCCCCCTCTCTTCCCTAGCTCCAAGGTGGTATAGGCCGTATGATACTGAAGGAGGAGATGAAAGCTAGGTCGGGTTCCTATGACAATGACCCATGGGGCAGCGCCCGAAACTCCCGTAGCAACTCCCGCAGCGGCAGCAAAGAGGCCCTGCACAACGTGGGCTACAACAACACTGTCAACGGATGTAAGAACACCATTATCCACTTATATTACAGCTCTGATAAAGATTTAGTACTGGTGCTAAACACCGGTCCATAAACATCAGTCATCCTTTTATCCACACTGACATAGCATTGAGGCTAGATTGTGAATCTCAGTGTCGGCAATATTTGACAAGCCAGTTGTTTTCTCTGCTCTGTCATGTGCATTGCTCATCCGGATCCTGGTGTTATATGAATAGCTATGGGGAAGGTGTGCCTGTCCGTCCTTAGCTAGCTCCTCAGCAGCAGTGGAGGTGAGAGGAGGGCAGAGTGCCAGGGGTCTGAGCCAGAGAGAGATGGGAGATGAGTCAGTTAAATCCCAGCCTCTGATGGACTGACTGACTGACAAATGCTGTTATGAGAGGAGCCGCTCCATAGTGACTCAGCGGTCCAAAAATATAATATATGCCTCCCAAATGGCCACCATTCCCTCTATAGTGCACTGCTTTTGACCATAGTAGTGCACTACATAGGGAATAGGTTGTTATTTGGGATGGACACCATGTAATGTACCACCTGGAAGTTATGCCTGTACGTCAAGATTGTGTATAAATTCAAGTGCGCTGTGTTGTTGTGATTGAGATCCCCCTCAGGTTGCCATACCTGATATGTGGTCAGATCTTCCATCCCTGTGTCTTTGGCAATTAATATATCTGTCTCTGTACAGACAGACAGACAGACAGACAGAGAGAGAGACAGAGAGAGAGAGAGGTGTTGCTGTGTCCTCTCCTGCTGTTAATGAATTAGTCTGGGAGAGACAAAGGCCCCAGCTTCAAGTTGCAGCACATAAACATACCCACCTTGACACACACAGAGGTAATTGAACATTCTGTATAGTGTCTTGCAAAAGTATTCAGACCCCTTGGATTTCTTCATATTTTATTGTGTTACAAAATGGGATTAAAATTGATTTAATTGTCCTTTTTTTTAAATCTACACAAAATACTCTGTAATGTCAAAGTTCAACAACAACAAAAAAGATTAATAGAACATCAATAACTAATATAGTAGTTGCATAAGTACTCAGCTCCCTAAGTCAATATATGTTAGAAAGACCTTTGGCACTGATTACAGCTGTGAGTCTTCTTGGATAAGTCTTAAAGAGCTTTGCACACCTGGATTGTGCAATATTTTCACAATATTATTTTCTAAATTCTTCAAGCTCTGTGAAGAAGTTGGGGATCATGTCTAGACAGCAATTTTCAAGTCTTACCATAGATTTTCAAGCATATTTAAGTCAAAACTGTAACATTCACTGTCTTCTTGGTAAGCAACTCCAGTGTTGATTTGGCCTTGTGTTTTAGGTTATTGTCCTGCTGAAAGGTGAATTAATCTCCCAGTGTCTGGTGGAAAGCTGACTGAACCAGGTTTTCCTCTGGGATTTTGTCTGTGCTTAGCTCCATCACGTTTCCTTTTTATCCTGAAAAACTCCACAGTAGTTGCCGATGACAAGCATACCCATACCATGACGCAGCAACCACCATACTTGAAAATAAGGAGGCACTTACTCAGTGATTTGCCCCAAACATAAGGCTTTGCATTTAGGCCAAAAAGTGTATTCCTTTGTTGTGTTTTTTTGCAGTATAAATTTAGTGCCTTGTTGCATACAAGATGCATGTTTTGTAATATTTTTATTCTGTGTATTTGTATTCTTCTTTTCACTCAGTCATTTAAGTTATTATTTTGGAATCACTACAATGTTGTTGATCCATCTTAAGTTTTCTACCATCAAAACAACTCTGTAGCTGTTTTAAAATCACCAATGGCCTCATGGTAACATCCCTGAGCAGTTTCATTCCTGTCCTGCAGCCCAGTTCAGAAGGACAACTGCGTCTTTGTGTCTGGGTGGTTTAATATATAATCCACAGCGTATGTATTAACTTGACCATGCTTAAAGAGATAGTTAATGTTGGATTTCTTATTGTTACCCATCTGCCAATCACTGCCGTTCTTTATGAGGCCTTTGAAAAGCTCTCTGGTCTTTGTAGTTGAATCTGTGCTTGAAATTCAATACTTGACTGAGGGACCTTACAGATGTTGTATGTATGGGGGACGGAGGACGGGTTAGTCATTCAAAAAGTGTCCATGTAACGTTTTATGTGATTTGTTAAGCACTGTAGCAAGACATGCACAATGCTGCGCATCCCAACACACACACACACACTCACACACACACACACACACACAACCTTGGCCTTCAGCCCCTCTCCATGATTAAACTGCATACGAAGCCAGCACGGGAGAGAAATCTGATACACTGCGACCAACTGACCCTATTTATCTATCATCTCTCATCTCTAATGATAATGCACAGGCAGGTAGAGAGCAGAGCAGAGCAGGGAGGAAACGGTGCTCTGCTGGAGATGTCAATCAGTCCACATCCTCGTAGAGCTGAGACTGTGTCGTAGGTAACCATGTGTTTCTGGCTGCTCTGATGAAGGATGTGCACACTTAACATCGGGCCTCCTCTCTCCTATCTCTCTCCTCTCTCCTTACTCATCACATTAAGTGTATGTTTACATGTTAGGGTGTGGAAAACGAGAGTGAGAGAGCGAGAAGGAGCGAGAGGGAGAATGTGCGTTTTGTTGTGTACTGCAGGGCGTACATGCATATGACTTCCCCCACCGCCCCACTCCAGTTGAAGGCTTATGTCCCTCTTCCTGTTTTATTGATGAGTCATTAAAGCTGCCGCCATGTTTAAAGGATGTTGTCATTCTCTTTGGGGAAAGTGAGAACACAACCAGCAACAGCACCAGCCAGCCACACTGACTAATGTGATGCACATGAAAACTTTCTTAAGGAGCCATTGATTTGGGTGTTTAACCTGACTGTTGGTTGCGTCCCAAATGGCACCCTTTTCCCTGTATTGTGCAGTACTTTTGACCAGTGCCCATGGTCAAAAGTAATGCACTACACTACCGGTCAAACATTTTAGAACACCTACTCATTCAAGGGTTTGTCTTTATTTTTTACTATTTTCTACATTGTAGAATAATAGTGAAGACATCAAAACTATGAAATAACACATATGGAATCATGTAGTAACAGAAAAAGTGGTAAAAAAATCTAAATAAATTTTATATTTGAGATTCTTCAAAGTAGCCACCCTTTGCCTTGATGACGGCTTTGCACACTCTTGGCATTCTCTCAACCAGCTTCATGAGGTAGTCACCTGGAATGCATTTCAATTAACAGGTGTGCCTTCTTAAAAGTGGAATTTCTTTCCTTCTTAATGCGTTTGAGCCAATACGGAAGATAGTATACAGAAGATAGCCCTATTTGGTAAAAGACTAAGTCCATATTATGGTAAGAACAGCTCAAATAAGCAAAGAGAAACAACAGTCCATAATTTCTTTAAGACATGAAGGTCAGTCAATATAGAACATTTCAAGAACTTTGAAAGTTTCTTCAAGAAACTGCCTCTCATGGGGACCGCCACAGGAATGGAAGACCCAGAGTTACCTCTGCTGCAGAGGACAAGTGTTATTTAATAGTTTTGATGTCTTCACTACTATTCTGCAATGTAGAAAATAGTTCAAATAAAGAAAAACCCTAGAATGAGTAGGCGTTCTAAAATTTTTACTGGTACTGTAAATAAGGAATAGGGTGCCATTTGGGACTCACACGTTAATACACATATTGTTGGGAGATGAAATGGTTATTCATCTCACTGAACCCACTTTTATTTAAGTCCTCCTTGTTGTATATCTCTTGTATTCTTGTTATAGTCCTTGTTAGATGTGTTAAGTCCTACTAGGACAAACAGTGGCATTGTTGTCTGGCACTGTTCGTACAGACCTCTTCCGTCTCTCCATCCTCACTGTAATCCATGAGAAGCTGTGTCACACTATAGCTCCTAGAACATTGTTTCTCTCAAACTTGAGAACCGCAGCTGCTATGTTTTTGGTATCTTTCATCATTGTCGTGACCCTGGATTCAAGACTGATTGTATCAGGAGGGCCTTTTAAGAATCCGTCGAGAAACCGTTATAGGATCTTTATGAGACCAGATGAGAACACTTAACCATGCACCTCTACAAGCAGAGGCTGTATCTAACCATGTCAACCCTCCCTCTCTCCCCCCTGCTCGCTCGCTCTCGCTCTCTCTCTCTCTCTGTCTTTCTCTTTCTCTCTCTGTCTCCATCTGTCTCCACCTATATACTGCTCTCTCTGCAGCTCCCACCAGATCCCACTACAATGCAGGCAGTGGTGAGTGATGTGACTCAGTGTCCTGCTGTGCCTTGTCTGTCTGTACAGCGCTGAGGGTCATCACAAGGGCACAGTACAGTTATATCAGTGTAGGCAGGATGAGCTCTTTAGCCATGTCACTCATCTGATGTTGATTGATTCATGTATATTACAATGTATATTACAATGATTACAATGATCAACATTTGACAACAAATGCCATTTTAATGAAATCAATTATTCTCATAGTTGTTTACACAAGGATTACAAATCATGCATGTTGCATAGAAGAGGTTAAAAATAACAATGAAATAAAAATGTAAGATACAGTACATATTCTGCTGCATAATGGCTTTTGATACAGGCTTTGACATTTCTTTGTAATGTCATTGCCCGTAAATGAAAAAGACAGAGAGAAAGACAGGGATTCTCCATTGTGTTTGCTCTTAGCGCCCCCTGCTGTCTCTTATACAGATCTGCATGTGTTCTCTGTTAGAAATGCTAATTGCCCCATCCGTCACTGAGTGTTTCCACTGATGTGTGCTGTGTTCTGCTGGGACCCAGTGTGTGGGTGTGTTGTAGCTCACAGGCTGAACGGCAGGGATGCTTGTGTTTGCTCCCTTCCAGACTCCTTCATCGCCAAGTCATCCTCGTTGCCTGGGTACGGCAGGAACGGACTGCACAGGGTGAGTTCACTGAGGGTGGGGGGGTGACGAATGAGGGGGGTGGGGGGTGTCACAGGGCGTGGGGGTTGAACATGGGCCCTGTGGATCCAAATCAGCTCAAGACCAATAACTTGTGGCTATGGCCTGATGTGGGCTTTGGGTAATAATTGTACTTGTTGTCTGTCTCTTTCAGCCCCAGAGTGCGGATTATTTCCAGTACGAAAGCAGCAATGTAGTGAACTGGGGGATCAGAGGTTAGCAAAAATGGGTTTGCCTTTCAATATCATGAGTTGAATACAAAATACATAACCAATGAGAATATGTATAAATGTGCTGATCAGTTCTTTTTCTCTCTTTTTCTACAGAATACAAGGTAAGATGTTATGCAAATTCAGTAACAAACTGACCATCACTAAACCAAAGATAAGCGGACAGTAGAGAACTCTAGAACAGAAAAGAGGAAATTGAGCCTAATAAGAAAGGAACAGTGAGAGCGTCTTCCTACTGATCTGCTGCTGTGGCTCTGAGAGGAAGTCATTCATCTGTACTTCAGAGGAATGTATGACACAGGCAACGTCTTTGAGTCATTGGCAATAGGATGGGCGCCGTTGCTTAGTCTGCATCCGGTGTGAAAATCTAAACACGTTGAACGTTTTGCTCATAACCACAGTGTGCCACTCCTCCCGCAGATCTACCCATATGACGTGTTGGTAGTCACCGTAAGGGGGCGCAACCAGCCCCCCAATGACGTGGACAGAGCCAGACTAGAGGTGAGTTTCTCTCAGGTTTGTAAACGTGCAAGTAATGAAAACCTCTCGCTTTACACACTATGGAGCAAGTCGATTGTAGTTCTATTTCTGAGATGGTTATGACAATGTCACTCCAACAACACTAACATATGTGTTTAATCTCTCTCTGCCAGCGCCACCTGTCTCCTGAGGAGTTCTACCGGGTGTTTAGGATGACTATGGCTGACTTTGACCGGCTGGCACTGTGGAAGAGAAACGAGCTGAAGAAACAAGTCAGGTTGTTCTGAAAGGACTGGCGTGTAGAAGCTCAGTGTAGCAGCCTGCTGGGCTTAACGTTAGAGACGCCTAAGTCCTCACTGAGAGCCATAATAACTAGTCTGGATAGTCCGCCACACTGGCCAGAGACACAGCAGAACCAGAACTAGAACCAGCACGGTTCTAGCCATAGACATATAATCCATTTTAATTCTCTGGTTCTATGGTTCCATCACATGCTCTGGGTCAGAGAAAACCATCCAGTCTGAGTCTATACATCAATAATATCTCTCTGGCGAAAGAGGACTAACCTACTACTACTCCTCCCAAGCTATGTCTGTCCGTAGAAACCTAAATCTGCAGAGAGGCCTAGACCATGCTAGTTCTGCCTATGCTTTCAGTATTATGTGTTTGTTTTATTATTAGGAGTTTAACTATAGTTTATGGCTGTCATGTCATGAGGTTATAGCATCTTTGAAGCCTCTTGTAGGCTGCAGGTTTGGAAAGCTCTGAGACATTGCCTTATGGTCAAGCAGGAAAGAGAACATCAGCAAACTGTCCAAACAGAACGCGCTACCAGATTAACCTTGTCTTTGCTTCCTTTACTCTAAACATATTGTTTCATTCGCCGCCGCCTTTTTTTTTTAACAGTGAGACTAAAACGTTATTTCTTTATAGAGCGAGGGTTCACCTCGGAGCGAAAGGCTAGACTGATATATTGCGGTAGCCTACAGTTGAATTAAATGAGTGGATTATATTGTATGTTTACTGAAAAGCCAAAGTAATGTTATTATGTTAAGAAATGATGATTTTTATTCTTTTTGTAAAATGCATAAACAGACTGAATGCATGTTTCCAGAAATGGTTCCCGTGTGAGTATGAGACCAGGCTCTTGCCTACGTACTGAAAGTTCATAGATTTACTATACTAAATTGATGAAATAGATCTGAACAATGTAAGTATTGGGAGTTCTGGATTATTTAGTACTCTCAATTTCAATTGAACCAAAGGGCATGTCATTTACAGTAATGGAATACCATGTTATAAATGGATATTGGATTGTATTTAGAGCTGGGATTGTATTTAGAGCTGGGATTGTATTTAGGATAACAGCTGACCTGTGAGTGACTTGTCATGGGGAGACTTGACCTGATTCTAACTCGACACATAGAGATGGAGAAAATGAATAGAGATAGAAATGAATAGCATGGAATCTAAACTGCTTCTGAATACATATTTAGAAGGTGGATTGGAGGGATTGGTGACCAGAGGTCTGGATAACAGATGAATTAGTGATATGGATCTGACTTAGATTACAACTCGAAGGGGTTAAATGGAATCTTCCCTTAACAGTACAATGTGAGGAAGGAAGGAATCGGGGTGAGGGAATTTTGTAGATGTTGAAGTGGAATTGATTTGATGGAATTGTCCTGATTGGTCTGTGTTGACGCCGGTCCCAAATGATAACCAGGGTTGCTCTGCTAAAGTTTACACTCTAGTGTACATACAGTAGAACTAAGAATTCTCCTGTTGGTTTTTGAAGAGGTGACTCGTAGTTATCCAATAGATTATCCAATATTGTTGGTACATTATATACATGCAAACCTGTCCCTTTTCGTTCTTTCCTGTTTCTTTTCCCGTTGTTTCCCTTTTTATTTCTGTCCCTTGTTTTCCCGTTGTTTCCCCCCACCATTTCTGTCCCTTTTGTTTTGCTGTTGTTTCCACTTTTATTTCTGTCCCTATTGTTTTCTTTCTTAGTAAATACATGCAAAACTGTGTCTTTTCTTTTCAATTTTATTTGAATGGTCTGTTATGAGGTTGTGTCAGAGGAAATAATGGTTCGGATTGTTAGTGTATGGAGCACTGCCTTTATCAGACTGTAATATTAGTCATACTGACTAGCAGTCATTTAGTATAACTACTCTTACTGCCATCTTCGTAATGGCTGTTTGTTTTATTGATTCGTTTGTGTGTGTGTGTGTGTGTGTGTGTGTGTGTGTGTGTGTGTGTGTGTGTGTGTGTGTGTGTGTGTGTGTGTGTCACAAGATATCATAGACATTTACAATACTAACAATACTGTCAATAATGTACAAACAGTACTTCCAGAATTCACAATCTCATCTTTTAATCGACATTAATTCAAAAAGCTTTGGGCGACTTTTACATTGATGTTTTAATTTTGTAACTGTACAAAGCCATCTGCTTATTATTTATTTCCCTGTCAGACCTACTGTCCAATACATGATGTATATATTGTATTTAAATAAATGCAGTTTACATGTGGATAAATGTCTTGTGTTGATTGTGCAAAGGTGATGTCATCATGTGTAGTAGCACAGCAGCCAATAGGATTCGCTCTATATTCGCTTAGGTCCCTGTGAGCGCGAGCAGATGAGGTGAACTCGCAGTTGTGCCTCATTTCTGTGTCACTTTACGCCACGCATGGGGGGGATAAATCGTGTAATGCAGCGCAAACTTGTCCAAAATCAATGAATGTCAAAGAAAAACCGTCTTGGAAAACACACATGGATACCAGTAGCGATAACTGTAAGTAACGGTCCTATTTCTACCATAATGGCATGCAAATGAATAGCGAAAACTAGTATTGGTAACTATTGAAGGAAAGTTTGGACATATCTCTATCCCTATCTCTCTGTTACTAACATGATAGATTAGTCTGATTTAGGCTATGCCATATCGCAGTAAAGTCGGTGCATAGATGCTGTGTGAGTTGAACACGCATTAATCCATCTAGTTTCAGCGGGGTGATGCAATCTGATGCTAACAGAGTCCCTGTGGGAAGCTGAGCTGGAGTATGTGATGTGGAAGCGCGCTGTGTTGGCTTGCCTCTGCTTCTTCTCTGCGCATAGCAATACACTGTATTTTGTGGTGGACGGAGAAATTCAATATTTATTTCCTAAATGTTCATTTATTTTTTATCAGAGGACTATAATCATTTTTTTTTAACGACTAGAAAAATAAAATCAATTGAAGTTTCAAATAGCCTACACATAACAATACAACATTATCTCCATGTAGATACAAAGGTATTACTTCTTGATCCAATTTGAATAGAAAAAAGGTAAGACTAGTTAGTAGAAAACAGTTGTATTTATTTCTGTGTTATAATGAATCCTTTCCACCTCTCTTCCTACTCTACATCATTGTCATGGACCTTGACCTTTATCAGTGTTTCCTAGTCTTTCCCTTCCTCTCACTACCTTCTGTGCTCTGCTAGTTGAAGGCCAGGCCGTGAAAACGAACTACCTTACTCCGCATCCAGGATGCCAGTCCGTCTTGTGCCCCAACAAACACCAGGAAAGAACACTTACCATGCATGCTGTTTGTTTCTAGCCAGTGTGTGTGTGTGTGTGTGTGTGTGTTTGAGAGAGTGCATGCGTGCGAGCATGCCTGTGTGTGTTTACATGCGCAGCTGAATGGAAATTATTATAATTTCTCTCCCTCTAAATAACTCATTCACAAAATAGGCAGCCGTAGCACAAAGACACGCATTGCTCAGTGACCTACAGTACATGTTGCATATCTAATGTGCTTCGCAATGGTATGTTCTAGCTACAGTACATTCCCTGTACTGTCTTTGCACATTTGTGTTTGAGCCTTTAGTCTTGGCCCACATTCTGTTCCCACAGGGTCGTTCCACCTCAAAAAGCACAAGAAAGAGGATTTCGACATCCACATCTCAGATTGTGCTGAAATTGTTTAAGACATTATTTTGTTGAAATATAATTTGATCTCTGAGAAATTAAGCTAATTGATTGCACCCAAATTGGCAATTTTAATTTATAGGATTCATATAATATTCAATAAATATAGTACCAAACATCCGATTTGGACCAAACTTCTTCCTGCCATTGAATAAGACATGAGGAATCCAATTAAATGAGAAAAAAGCCACCCACAGGCCCCCCACACCCTCGCCAAATCCCACCCCAACAACCAGTATATAGTATCAGTTCTCTATGTCTGACAAGTAGTATGGAGCTGTGGCTTGGAGTATTGCTTTTTCATACTATATAATGTATTCCCTGTGAATCTCGTGATGTCCTCCATGAAAGCAATTCAGTTTTTTATTTTTTCTTCTGTCCAGGAAACGGCCCGTGTGTGTGTGTGTGTGTGTGTGTGTGTGTGTGTGTGTGTGTGTGTGTGGTTTATTCCCTTAAAAAAGGTCTGGATTAGTTCCTGGTGAAGAAGCAAACCATCAGGCTACAGCAGTTCTAACGGTTTCAATGTTATGTTCTCTAACGGTCTTCTATGGTAAAAGACTCAAACACACACTGTAGTTTTTTGCAATGGTAATAAAGTTGGGTTTAATCGTAAACGTCACTAATCACACTACATATAGAGATGTTTTCTCATATTTTTATTGAAAAATGTATGACTGCCATGGAATGGTTTATAATTGTATTATTTTATTAGGGTTTTCACAATATTTTGGTCACTAGCCCATTTCGCCATCAAAGTTTTGGGATTGTTGGAAAAGTTTTCAAATGAGCATTGCACCATAGCCCTCTCAGAGAGATGCAATTATTCAAGGAGAGTTGGGTGGAAGCGTTAGGTTGCTAAGAGAAGTACAAATTGAATTGCTTTCATGGAGGACTGGCTTGATTTGTGAAGATGACCACACAATTCATTTTAATTATCGGTTGTCTACCCAAAATGCAAAAATAATTATTGTGATTCATTTATAAATAATAATAAACACCAGAGACCAGCAAACTTTTAAAAGAGGGCAAGACCTGGTACTTTAACATGGTTTAACAGGAAATAAAGCAAGCAACTTGAATGACAAATGTCTCTGAAAAGGGAAAGAAAACCTCACCAGATTCACAGGGAAGACAGATGCCACATCTTAATTTGATCATCCTGTTGTTGCAGGAATTTTCATGCACAGCAGGAAATGCAAACTTGTACTGTATTTGAGGTTCAAAAAGGCTTCTAAAGTTTGTAATTTCTACTGTAAAATGTCAGACTTGATTTGCAAAAAAATGGCCATTTATTATCATCTACATAATAATTCACATTTCCTGTTGCTGCAGGATTCTTTTTCTGCTGTAGCAAACTGGCTCAGATTGCTACATCTGTACATTCAGGCGCGGCTCCTGGATGACATGCCTGATGGGACATTTCAAATTTAACTAGAGCCCTAGTAAAACAAGCTTCAAACGTACAAACGGATCTGAAATGTAGCTGTACACATCAACAACCGTTGTTTTACATAATAACACAAGAAAGATATGCGCCCCACTAACACATACTGTACAAGTGTATCCGAAATGGCTTCCTGAGTGGCGCGGCGGTCTAAGGCACTGCATCGCAGTGCTTGAGGTGTCACTACAGACCCGGGTTCGATCCCTGGCTGTGTCGCAGCTGGCTGCAACCGGGAGACCCATGAGGCGGCGCACAATTGGCCCAACGTCGTCCAGGTTAGGGGAGGGTTTGGCCGGTCGGGATGTCCTTGTCCCATCGCGCTCTAGTTACTCCTGTGGGGGGCTGGGCGCATGTACGCTGACATACCGCCAGTTTTACGGTGTTCCTAATGTTTGGTATACTCAGTGTATATATACTGTATTCTAGAAATTATTCATACCTCTTAAATTATTTCACATTTTGTTGTCTTACAGCCTGAATTCAAAATGGATTAAATATATATTTGTTTAGCCGTCTACACACAATAGCCCATTGCTGCAAATAGCTCAAAGTGAAAACATGTTTTTAGATTTTTTTTTTATATATTGAAAATTCAATCCAGAAATATCTCATTTACATAAGTATTCACACCCCTGAGTCAATACATGTTACAATCACCTTTGGCATTGATTACAGCTGTGAGTCTTCCTGGGTAAGTCTCTAAGAGCTTTGCAAACCTGGATTGTACAATATTTGCCCATTATTCTTTTAAAAATGATTGAAGCTCTGTCAAGTTGGTTGTTGGTCATTGCTAGATAACCATTTTCAAGTCTTGCCATAGATTTTCAAGTAGATTTAAGTCAAAACTGTAACTAGGCCACTCAGGAACATTCATTGTCATCTTGGTAAACAACTCCATTGTATACTTGGCCTTTTGTTTGATGTTATTGTCCTGCTGAAAGGTGAATTTGTCTCCCAGTGTCTGTTGGAAAGCAGACTGAACCAGGTTTTCCTCTAGGATTTTGCCTGTGCTTAGCTCTATTCTGTTTATTTGTATCCTAAAAAAACTCCCTAGTCCTTTCCGATGACAAGCATAACCATAACATGATGCAGCCACCACCATGCTTACCATGCTTGAAAATATGAAGAGTGGTACTCAGTGATGTGTTGTGTTGTATTTTCCCCAAACATAATGCTTTGTATTCAGGACATAAAGTTCATTTATTATCAATTTTTTTTGCTGTTTTACTTTAGTGCCTTATTGCAAACAGGATGCATGTTTTCAAATATTTTTATTCTGTACAGGCTTCCTTCTTTTCACTGTCATTTAGGTTAGTATTGTGATGTAACTACAATGCTGTTGATCCATCCTCACTTTTCTCTTATCACAGCCATTAAACTCTGACTGTTTTAAAGTCATGGTGAAATCCCTGAGCGGTTTCCTTCCTTTCTGGCAACTGAGTTAGGAAGGACACCTGTATCTTTGTAGTGACTGGTTGTATTGATACACCATCTAAAGTCTAATTATTAACTTCACCATGCTCAAAGGGATATTCAAGATCTGCAATAGGTGCCCTTTATGAGGCATTGGAAAACATCCTTGGTCTTTGTGGTTGAATCTGTGTTTGAAATTCACTGCGCGACTGAGGGATCTTACAGATAATTGTATGTATGAGGTACAGAGATGAGGTAGCCATTCACAAATCATGTTAAACACTATTGTTGCACACAGGGTGAGTCCATGCAACATTGTGTTACTTGTTAAGCACATGTTTACTCCTGAACTAATATAGGCTTTTTTTATTAATTTATAAACATTTCTAAAAACATAATTCCACTTTGACATTATCTCAATTGAATCCATTTAAAATTCAGGCTGTAACACAACAAAATGTGGAAAAAGTCAAGGGGTGTGGATACCTTCTGAAGATACTGTAACTACTGCTGTACTGTCACAGACGTCGCAGTGAACGGACCAAGGCTCAGCGTGTTGAGTGCTCATCTTTTATTTTGAATGAAAGCACTTCACAAAGAAAAAACAAAGGACAGCCAAACAGTTCTGTCAGGTATACTCACACACTAAACAGAAAGCAACCACCCACAAAACCCAAAGGAAAACAGGCTGCTTATAAGTATGGCTTCCAAATCAGAGACAACGAAAGACACCTGCCTCTGATTGGAAACCATACTCGGCCAAACATGGAAAACGAAGCATAGAAAAGAATACTAGAAAAACCCTCAAAGAAACAGAAAACCAAAAATACATACAAAACAAACCCCCCTGCCACGCCCTGACCATACTACTATGGCAAATGACCTCTTTCACTGGTCAGGACGTGACATCTTTTCTATTCATATACTGTCTATACTGTCTATACACACCATGCTATATAACTACTGCTGTACTCACCTTTTCTATTCATATACTGTCCATACTGTCTATACACACCATGCTATATAACTACTGTTGTACTCACCTTTTCTATTCATATACTGGCCATACTGTCTATACACACCATGCTATATAACTACTGCTGTACTCACCTTTTTTATTCATATACTGTCCATACTGTCTATACACACCATGCTATATAACTACTGTTGTACTCACCTTTTCTATTCATATACTGGCCATACTGTCTATACACACCATGCTATATAACTACTGCTGTACTCACCTTTTTTATTCATATACTGTCCATACCGTCTATACACACCACCATATACATAGATATGTATATTCCTGACTCTGCAATCGCTCGTTCTGATATTTCTTAATTCCTTTCTTTGAATGTTTTGAGATGTGTGTGTGTGTGTGTGTGTGTGTGTGTGTGTATTGTTTTGTATTGTTAGTTGTTACCACACTGTTGGAGCTAGAAACATAAGCATTTCGCTGCACCTGTGGTAACGTCTGTAAAAAATGTGTACGTGACCAATGATATTGTTTTTGATTTGATTTGAACCTGCTCTGAGCTCAAAGGCTTATTGTTCCTCTTTGGAAGACCTTTTGAGAGGTCCAGTCATTAACATATGGAAAACATTAATAACAAAACAATCACTCCCACACAAAAAGTTCCTGGAGTATCCGTTAGGGGTCCTTAAAATTGAAACTGTGGGGGAACCCTATAAGTTCTTCGAAGAACCTGTTTAATGGATCCTTGAAGAACTTTTTGAAGAACCTTTTGGGGATCATTTTTTTAACTACCCCCCATTATTATTATCATCATTATTATTAATAATAATAATACACATGACAATAACAACAATAAACACAATATTTTACTTGTCAGTGTTTCTTATGATTTTAGTGGCAAAGCTGAATAAAATAAATCCAAATATGAGGTAAACTTCCAGCAGAGATCCACGTCCAATGGGTATATCCTCTGGCGTGTTGATGTTAATGTGTTGATGTTCTCCATATCCATAGCCAGAATGATTTTGCAGTGCATGGTGATCAAACAGGTTTCCTGTTATATTCATCAGAGATGTAGGGAGGGTGAAGTCTGTCAATCCCAAAAAATAGTCATTATACAGATGATTAACAAAACATGCACACGACAGTATTCATACCTTGGTTTCTGTGGTGAATGAAAAAAACGGTATAGCTTGTCCAGAATGTAGAGGCCTATGTGATATTCTCAGATATTCTCAGTTCTCAGCTGCCAATGATTGGAACGAACTACAAAAATCTCTAAAACTGGAAACACTTATCTCCCTCACTAGCTTTAAGCACCAGCTGTCAGAGCAGCTCACAGATCTCTGCACCTGTACATAGCCCATCTTTAATTGAGCCCAAACTACTACCTTTTCCCCTACTGTATTTATTTATTTTATTTATTTTGCTCCTTTGCACCATATTATTTATATTTTAACTTTTAACTTTCTTCAAACTACAAATCTACCATTCCAGTGTTTTTTCTTGCCATACTTTATTTACTTTGCCACCATGGCATTTTTTTTTGCCTTTACCTCCATTATCGCACATCATTTGCTCACATTGTATATAGTCTTATTTTTTTTCTACTGCATCATTGATTGTATGTTGTTTTACTCCATGTGTAACTCTGTGTTTTTGTATGTTGTCGAACTGCTTTGCTTTATCTTGGCCAGGTCGCAATTGTAAATGAGAACTTGTTCTCAACTTGCCTACCTGGTTAAATAAAGGTGAAAATAAAATATTCATTGAAGAGGTAAGGGTGGAGGATGGTAAATGTGATCTGCATAACATACCAATACCAGTTGACAGTCCTTTGTATGCCTCCTCGTCTGTATACCTGCAGACACAAAAGTGAGCAGTTCAGTCATCTCCACCCAATACAGCTAGCCTTCAACATATTCGTATAGCCTACAGTACATATTCTTACCTCTTTGTTGATTGATATCTATTGAATTGTGTCCATTTTCTGTTTTTAGAAAGATTTGCACAAATATGAAAAGATAGATGGTATCTTCATAAAACAATATCAATTTAGATCCTACAAGGGACAAACCGTACCTTAAATTGAGGAGATCTTTACATTTTTCAGTTAAGTGCCTGCACCTGCTGTCCTTTCAAATCCAAATGTTTCAGTTGGGTTTTTTAGAGTGCACCATAAGTCCCATTAGAATAAATATGTGATTCATGTTCTCCTTGTCCAAATAAAAGAAGCTTAACTCAAAGGTCTCCACCTATGCACTGAGCGCTGAGAGAAGTTCACACTCACTTGGGACACATCAATACACATGTATGTAAAAACACATCAAAGTTGGAGTGGAGTCGAATTGAACTTGAATGTAAAAGTGGACAAGAGATGTCTCACAGGACGGGGACTTTGGATAAACATTATAGTGCTGGTTGATTTAGGAATGTCTACAGAGTGTGATCTACTGCAGAATGTTACAGTATATAATTCTGTGGGGCATGAAAAGGTATTTCCTTCTGAATCTTAACTGGGGCCCTGTTTTTTTTCTTTCTTCTCCTGAACACGTTACCCGACTTGGAAAAACGGGGTCCTACTTATATAATATACACCAAAAGCCACTGCACATGGTAGGTCAATTCTGATAGAGTTGTACATATTTTGAGGCACAGTATTTTGGTGGTTATCGTCGAGGATTCATCGAGTGGTTCTGGATTGAGACCCCTCTCACAGCTGTGCACATGGCACACTCCTATAAATACCCTAGGCCACAGAGACAAAGCCCCCAGTCTTCTGCTGCTCATAAGGCCTGACAGCCTAACACTGTCTGTCTCACACACTGGAATGCCTGCTGAGACCAGCCTGACCAACAGCTCTCTCTCACATAGAGGCAGGGTGAAATCATATGCTATTATGGACATATGAATAGAGATGTAAGAGCCGAAGTGGTCTTTGTCCGAGAGTGGCCCGCCACACTTTGGCTCATGCCCCCAATGCATGAAGGGGCACTCTGTATCTGCTGACCCCAAGGTCAAGGCCCAGAGCAGGGGAGGCTGAGATACTCTGACTGGGCTGTTTTTATTAATCATGATCATAGATGGGAGTTTGCTGAACTGAGACCTAATTTTCATGACTTGTCCCTCCTCTAACCTCTGAGAGTGTCACGGATAGCCAAGCAGGGTGTAGAATAACGATAAGAGACATAGAGAGAGCTGTTCAAACACGCACATCCCTAAGAGGTTTGGAGACATTTTATGAATGATTTCAATTCCCTCCTCAAATCTCACAAAGCGCCCCAGGAAGCCCATTACACAACCATCCTCACTGTTCACTTCTCAAGTATGTCGGTTATACTGTGTAATGTGTGTGTGTGCAGCATATTCTAGACTTCGCAGTATTCCTCCATCTCAGTGGATCTGTTGGGGGTGTTGTCCTGCAAATGTACAAATATAACTCCCATGACTGCATGGTTGAGGTCTCATGACTGGGTCTTTAGCTGGGGAGTCTATCCACTCACAAACACACACACACACACACACATACTCTTGAATCTCTTCCATTCTTCGGCAGTATGGTCTAAAAAGCGTTTTGTGAGGAATGGGGGGGGGGAGAGGGAATACTAGGGGAATCATTCTCTCTTGGGGTCAGTGTAGCAGGAGCAGGACAGGCTGTGCCTCTGGACAGAGGAGGTCCAGTAGTGTCTATCATGGCTGTGCTGCTGATAAATAGGTCTGTCCTCTGCAGAGCATTGTCACAAACTTCCTGTTGATGTGCAGCTAACCGTTTTGTGTTGAAATAATGGGAGAGCAGCATCCTGAGTCTAAATAGAGACATTCACAAAAACAACTGAGATGGTAAAAATAGCTGATGCTATGGTGTGTTGTTCTTGCAATGTGGTGTCTTGACAATGAGGATGCGGCCAAAGTAAACATTTTTTGTAGACTTCCTGAAGACTCAAAATCAGTCACACTGACCAGTTGTTGTATAGACCACCTCTGGGAGATGGATGTTCTCAGGAAATATCTCTTATCTCCTGAACGTGCTTCACTTCTGTTCTTACTGCCTTTTAATCTTCTGAGGACTGCCCTGGTGTCAATACTATGTAATGACACGTGTAGCCAATGTCATCCTACAATGCTGTCCTGTTCTTCCCCTCCCTCTGAGTGCTGTGGCCTGTTGTCTGTCTGAGATCTGTGATTGACCCAGTCCAACTTGTTGTTGTTGTCAACATTGAATTACATCCTCCCTCCCACGAGGGCCATGTGGCCTCCATGTGACCGGACTCTAGTTGCACAAAGGCCCTCTCTGTGGATCCCTCTGCAGTCCTCCCTATGTGTGATGAACAGCAAGCCTCTTTCCTGCAACAGCTGATATGCATCTTCAGAGGGAGTCTGTCCTGTCCTTGGTTGTGTACTGTAGGGAGGACAGGGCAGGTCAAACCAGACCACATAGCTCTCTTTCCCCTCAGCTCTCGCACATCGCTCGCTCTTCTCCTAGACTGGAGACCATCGTTGTGTGCAGATATATCTCACTAAGCTTTGGTCTGGAGAGCACATTACTGGACAGTGAGATAGGAGACATACAGTAATGTGATATCATTAAGACTCACAGACAGAGATAGAATCAGCTGATCTTTTGTGCGATGCAAAGGTAAAAGAAGGTGATGGGATGAAGGTGATGATGAAGTGCATTTTGGATGTTGTAGGGACGAGTGTATAGGAATAAGAAGCAAAAGGGTTGATAGAAGCTGCTTCATCAGCCTAGACTGGAAATCTCAGCTGCATGACATGGGGTGCTGATCGAAGACTATGGGAAAAGGAGAGCCGAACAGGCCCCCATTAACATCGACGGGACTGAAGTGGAGCGGGTCGAGAGTTTCAAGTTCCTTGGTGTCCACATCACCAACAAACTATCGTGGTCCAAACATACCAAGGCAGTTGTGAAGAGGGCATGACATCACATTTTCCCCATCGGGAGACTGAAAAGATTTGGCGTGGGTCCCCAGATCCTCAAAAAGTTCTACAGCTGTACAATCGAGAACATCCTGACTGATTGCATCACCGCCTGGTATGGCAACTGCTCGGCATCTGACAGTAAGGCACTACATAGGGAAGTGCCTACGACCCAGTGCATCACTGGGGTCAAACTTCCTGACATCCAGGACCTATATACTAGGCAGTGTCAGAGGAAGGCCCAAAAAATTGTCAGAGAGTCCAGCCACCCTAGTCATAGACTGTTCTCTCTGCTACCGCACAGCAAGCGGTACTGGAGCGCCAAGTCTAAGACCAAAGGCTCCTTAACAGCTTCTACCCCCAAGCCATAAGACTGCTGAACAATTTATCCACCCGGACTATTTACATTGACCCCCACACCCCACCCCCTTTGTTTTTACACTGCTGCTACTCGCTGTTTATTATCTATGCATAGTCACTTTACAAATTACCTCGACTAACCTGTACCCCCCGCACATTGACTCGGTACCGGTACCCCCTGTATATAGCCTCGTTATTGCTATGGAAATGTATTGTGTTACTTTTTGATTGATTAGATTTATTTAGTAAATATTTTATTAACTCTATTTCTTGAACTACATTGTTGTTTGATTTAATATCCATGTACCCATAATGCCGATGGATGCCTCTGGACAGCACACAGCTGCCTCCCAACGCCTCTGCACATATCAGCTACAGTGTGTGTGTATGTTTGTGTTGTTTTTTTTCTAGTTTCTAACATTGCCTTGTCGCTCTTTCTTTTTTTGTGTGAGCGGAAAAATCAGACAGGCTATAATATTCCAAAAGTGTATATATATATATATATGTGGACACCCCTTCAAATTAGTGCATTTGGCTATTTCAGCCACTCCCATTGCTGACAGGTGTATAAAATCGAGCACACAAACATGCTATCTCCATAGACAAACATTGTCAGTAGAATTGTCTTACTGAAGGCTCAGTGACTTTCAACGTGGCACCGCCATAGGTTGCCACCTTTCCAACAAATCTATTTGTCAAATTTATGCCCTGCTAGAGCTGCCTCTGGCAACTGTAAGTGCTGTTATTGTCACACCCTGATCTGTTTCACCTGTCTTTGTGATTGTCTCCACCCCCCACCAGGTGTTGCCCATCTTCCCCATTATTCCCTGTGTATTTATACAGTTCTCTGTTTGTCTGTTGCCAGTTTGTCTTGTTTGTCAAGTCAACCAGCGGTTTTTTGTATCAGCACCTGCTTTCCCCCAGTCTCTCTTTTCTTGTCCTCCTGGTTTTGACCTTTGCCTTTCCTGAACCTGAGCCCGCCCACCTGACCATTCTGCGTGCCCATTAGCCTACCTGCCATCCTGTACCTCTGCCCCTGTTATAAACATTGTTACTTCGACACAGTCTGCATCTGGGTTTTACCTTTATCCTGATAGTTATTGTGAAGTGAAAACATCTAGGAGCAACAACGGCTCAGCCACGAAGTGGTAGGCCACACAAGCTCACAGAATGGGACCGCCGAGTGCTGAAGCGTTTAGCGTGTAAAAACCGTCTGTCCTCGGTTGCAACATTCACTACCAAACTGCCTCTGTTCATCGGGAGCTTAATGATCACCATGCGCAATGCCAAGCATTGGCTGGAGTGGTGTAAAGCTCGCCACCATTGGACTCTGGAGAAGTGTAAACGCGGTCTCTGGAATGATGAATCATGCATCTTCATCTGGCAGTCCGATGGACGAATCTGGGTTTGGCAGATGCCAGGTGAACGCTACCTGCCCGAATGCATAGTGCCAACTGTAAAGTTTGGTGGCGGAGGAATAATTGTCTGGGGCTATTTTTCATGGTTTGGGCCAGGCCCCTTAGTTCCAGTGAAGGAGAATCTTAACGCTACAGCATACAATGACATTCTAGACAATGCTGTGCTTCCAACTTTTTGGCAACAGTTTGGGGAAGGCCCCTTTCCTGTTTCAGCATGACAATGCCCCCGTGCACAAAGCGAGGTCCATACAGAAATGGTTTGTCGAGATCGACTGGCCTACACAGAGCCCTGACCTCAACTCCAACGAATACCTTTGGGATCAATTGGAACGCCGACTGCGAGCCAGGCCTAATCACCCAATATCAGTGCCTGACCTCACTACTGCTCTTGTGGCTGAATGGGAGCAAGTCCCTTCCCAGAAGAGTGGAGGCTGTTATAGCAGCAAAGGGGGGACCAACTACATATTATTGCCCATGATTTTGGAATGAGATGTTCAGGGAGCATGTGTCCAAATACTTTTGGTCATGAAGTGTATATATAAACTACCGGTCAAAGTTTGGGGTCACTTAGAAATGTCCTTGTTTTTGAAAGAAAAGCACATTTTTGTCTATTAAAATAACATTCAAATGATCAGAAATACAGTGTAGACATTGTTAATGTTGTAAATGACTATTGTAGTTGGAAACGGCAGATTTTTAATGGAATATCTACATAGGCTATTCCATGCGAGAAATTGCAAAGAAACTGAAGATCTCGTACAACGCTGTGTACTACTCCCTTCACAGAACAGCACAAACTGTCTCGAACCAGAACAGAAAGAGGAGTGGGAGGCTCCGGTGCACAACTGAGCAAGAGGACAAGTATATTAGAGTACCTAGTTTGAGAAACAGATGCCTCAACAGAAGTCCTCAACTGGCAGCTTCATTAAATAGTACCCGCAAAACACCAGTCTCAACGTCAACAGTGAAGAGGCGAATCCGGGATGAGTTCCTCTGTCCAGTGTCTGTGTTCTTCAGGAGGAATAGCGTTCAAACCAAGTGATTTGCCTTTATGTTATCCAATGCCATTTTCAGTTAATGGAGAGAGATTTGGTCTCCCAGCAAGCCATCTTCCTCAGTTGAGAGAAGAGGAGTTCTTATATCTTTTAAAATTGACTCAATCTGGCTTGGTGTGGATTTACAATGAGAGATGTACAATTCTTTAAACTGGAGAATCTTTGGTTGATTTATTTGGGTTCTGATAGTAATTTACACGATTCAGATTCAATAGTTGCAATATCCACTAATTGATCATTACTACAAAGCTTGTTATCCAGTAGACGACTGGGTCGATTACATGGAAGTAATGGTTGGGTCTAACTTGATGGATGTCAAATTCTGCTCTCTGTCTATCAATAGATTTTGTTCTGTCTTGACTTTGAAGAGAGTAGTCGCTTCCTGGTCTGAAAAACGTTTTTGTTGAGAATGCTCGTATGTCGCTAATAACTTTTGCAATTCTTATATCTTCTTTAATTGTGGTTTATTCAGCCCAAATTCAAACAAAGTTTCTGTCACGTTCTGACCAGTAAAGGGGTTATTTGTTATTGTAGTTTGGTCAGGACGTGGCAGGGGGTGTTTGTTTTATGTGGTTCTGGGTTTGTTGGGTTATGTTATTATGTAAGAGTTAGATCTAGGTTGTTTAGTTCTATGTTTAGTTTATTGGGATTAGTTTATTGGGATGAGTATACACGTTCCCGCTGCAACTTGGTCCAATCATTATGACACTCGTTACAGTTTCATTGTTTTTAATAAACCTTTAAATGGCGTCCCATAAAATCCAGGGATCGTCGACGTCATTTTTGTTAATCATTATGAATTCATTCAATTCCGTTTCAAATTGTTCACTGAAAGTAGGATTTTGTAGTAAGCAAACATTAAAGCACCATTTTTGAGGAGATTCTGAAATGTGTATCTTGCAGTAATAAGCATGATCATCAGATAGGCTCGTGTGTCGAATTTCAATTTTATTGATGAAAGAAACACTCTTACAAAAAAGGGTTCCGAAAGGGTTCTTCGGCAGTCCCAATAGGATAACCCTTTTTGGTTCCAAGTAGAACCCTTGTTGGTTCCAGGTAGAAACCTGTGTGGAAAGGGGTCTACATGGAACCCAAAAGGGTTCTACCTGGAACCAAAAAGGGTTCTTCAAAGGGTTCTCCAATGGGGACAGCTGAACAACCCTTTTAGGTTCTAGATAGCACCTTTTTTTCTAAGAGTGATATGAAATTGATTCAGGAAAATGTTTTGTGTCTGTTTGAATTGAAAGTGTAGTCTTTTGTTTAGGGTTATGAGCTCGCCAGGCTTCAATGAGTATGTAATCAGAGAGTAGATGTTGGAGAGCCTGGGTTGCCTGTAGGTTGTAGTTAGTCTAGATTTGGCATTCATGTCTGTCATTCATGTCTGTCCCAATCACCGACTGGAATTCAGTTTAATTCTAACAATATAGTGTTCAGAGAATTACAAAAAATGGATCAAATGAATTTGGAGCATACACATTAATAAAGACATTTTTCTTTCCATTATGGAAACATTTAATGAAGGTGATTCTTCCTTCTTGGTCTTGGCCTTTACCAAGGATGGTGATTTTGAGTTTCTTATGTATCTTTATGATTACACCCAGTTTTGTTTGGGGCTGATGAACCATTAGCCAGTTTCTATGTGTGTCCTTTTGGAGCAGGTGTGTTTCTTGGCGCATTGCTACATCAATATGGTTTCTTGCTAGGATATCAAGACAGCTGGAATATTTTATAGGAATATTAAGGCTTGTCAGGCTAGTGTTGCCATTGTTAAAATGTAATTAAAAAGCAGGACCCACAGGGAAACCTACTCATTGGTCGCTCCCCACCCAGAAGCCCCTCTCTGTAAACCATTCCCCCTGGCCCCCCTTCCCCAGCTCCCCTCCTCCCTAGCTCCCATCCCTCCCTCCCCAGATCCCCCCGCCCTGTACTATAATGACAAGGTTGTAACATAATGACGAGTGGGTAATGACCAAATGTTTGGTCTTGACGAGTAAGGGTGGGTAATGAAGAAAAATATAATTAAAATGAAACAAAAAGAAGATATGACTGATATGCAAGCCTAATGCCTAACCAGTTAAAAATATGATCGCTGTAGGATCCATATTTTGTCGATTGTTCATTAATTGGCATGGTGTAATCACTGTGTAAATGTCCTGGACCTTAGCCAATATAATTGTAACAAGTTCATTGCTCAGCGATAATAGTAATATTGTTCCTTGTACATGAGGGGGGGTCCTCCTCACTGCCTTATGCTGAGGGCAGCACCATAGCCATAGGCTAGGACTGAGATGCGGCTTCATCCACCACTTGACAAAACTCATCTTGACCTTTCAGAACACAACACACGTTTTCCACTGCCAAGGATTCTCAAGACTTCTTCGATGAGCACATCAAACCCAACACACAAGGGGACAAGCCGACAGATGGAACCTCATGACTGGCTCATTATTCAGGTATGCTATCCACAATATTGGATAGCATACCTGCGTCTCAGTCTTAGCTTGCGTAGCCGGGATCTCACCTCGTTGTTGTTCTCCCTCTTTTTAGCAATTTGGCACTTAGGTCTGGGTAGATGCTGATCCTCTTCCCTGCATAGGTCAGACCCCCGTATTCCGCTGCAAGGTAAACAATTCGCCACTTGACTTCAATGCTGTGGATCCGCACAATCACACATACGAGAGCTGGGTCCCATGAATTTACGGGAATGATTTTCAAGCGATTCCGTTTTCTCTTTTAGGAGTTTGTGTTTTTCCTTCCAACTTAGCTTGTGCTGTTTCCAGGTCATGGAGTCGCACCTCTGTCACATTGGCTGTCTTCTCCAGACTTTCCACTTTGGTTGAATAGGTATCCACTTTAGCAGTGAGCACTGCCAATGATTCAATCACTGGTTTTATTTGTAAATCGAGGGCAGATATAATCTCCTCACGAACAATCTCAAGTATAGTAGCGGCCAGCTCTTTCTGTTGTCTGGTGTTGAGAGCCGCCATGTTCCCACAGCTGAATTGTGGATGGACAAATTCTAGCTGCTGGAGTTTAATAGACCTACTAGTTATTTATTGTCACCCAATGAATGTCCCACACCTTCATAGGATGTTTAAGTATTGACAAGTTTTAAGAAATACGTTTTGTTAATTCATATTAATTTGCAAAAGAAAGTCACGAAAAAGCCACGCGTTTCAATGCCACCAGAACCACAACTCACCGGACTGCATTGACCCCGTTTCTTCAAGAGCATTGTCGTTGTCATTGTTTAATTTTGGCCCTTGTCTGGACAATGGTGTATTGTTAGGGTGCGGAAAGGCTGAGGGCAAGGGGCTTGAATGAAGGCTCAGGATAACCTCCCCTCTCTGTGTGACCTATCCAGTGTAGGATGTAGCTTTGTTGAATTACTGGAGACATTACGGTTGTCACTACCTCTTGGCTCAGTCTACTTTGGCTCTGTTGGATTAGCACAAAGATCTTTGGTAAGTACTTGTAAATATAAGAGGCTGTCTGTTTCTTTGTTAGTGGTAGCATCAGTGCTGGTCAGTTGGCTGATTTGACATTACTTGTACCAACTTTGATGATACTGGATAAAGTTCTCAGGGGAGAGAGTGCACGTCAGGTTTCATGGTCTTAGCTGACAGCTCTGTGATCTGGGAGTGTTGACAGTTGACAGGCAAGGCTTTGTTGACCTGAACTCACAGAACCATGGCAAGGGTCAAAAGTCATAGTGTTCAATCACTCTGTGTAGGTGTGGCTGCAGGGGAACGTGACTAGATGAGGCCTCTCTGAGCACTGTGACTGTACTAAACTAACTGTAACACCACCATGATCCCCCGGCCAGGCAGGCTGACACACTTCCCAGAGGTGTGTAGGATTGAGGGTGTTGCATGGGAACGCGAGCAGTGCGGAAACTGGGCGGAAGGGTGGAAGGGCCTCTCTCTGGCCCAGGCAGTAGGGTTCACACACAGACAATGGACCCCTGGAGACTCAGGGCTGTGGAGTTGTGATTGCACCCCGCACCGCAAAAATAACACACACATCCTACCGCACCGCTTAGCCTGCTTCCGCTCCGCTCCCCTTTTCCTAATTTTCCTCATCCTTGTATCCTCATACACACATGCTGTGGTATATCCATGCACTCTCTCTCTCTCTCTCTTTCTCTCTCTTACACACACACACACACACACACACACACCCATATCTCTTTTGTATAGCAGCAGAACTACGTTTTTTTCTTATTTTGTTTGGCTTCATTTCCTTGTTTCAAGGGGAAGGAAACCGACCATTCTCTGTGGAAACAATCTGCTGTCCTTCAAACGTCTCTCAATAAATTAGAGTGAAATTCCATCTGCTTTCTGTGAGAGAAAAAAAGTCAGCAGCCATTCATTAGCTTACAAACAGTCTCTCTAAAGACACACTCAAACAAGTATTTTTTTTAAGATGGAACCAAAGGAGCAGTGAAGCTGATTCATATGCATATGAAGCTCCCTGGTATGTCTGAGTGTTGAGTCTAGTGAGTTGGAGGAAGTGCTGTCCTGCTGTGAGTGCATTGGCAGGTATTTGGCTCAGCTCAGTCAGTGGCTTTTGGGGTCACCATGGTTTCCTTGTGTGTCGGCTGTAGCCGTGAGGACGTGTCAGAGTGTGTCAGCGTGGTGAGCAGTTAAAGAGAGAGAGAGAGGCAGCAGTGTCAAGGTCACTGGATCATCCTCACCCCCCAGCGGATATTTTCTCTGGAGCGAGAAACCCAACCCAACACTATTCCTGTTGGATGGAAACCTTTTACTGACTGACTATGCATGCAATGAGACATCCATTGTGGTTTCTTAGACATTGCCCAGTGATCTGTCATGTAATTGCCAGTCGATAACCCCATCACATCATCTCCAGCAGAAGTCACTTACTTCATAAATCATTGAGCTTTGACTATCATCCCCCATCTTTTTTGTGTGATTCAGTTTCAACCACCAGAGACCAGACCCTGAGAAGTGGAACTCCTCAAAGAGAAGTAGAGATGAAAGTCTTTTTGAGTAGTTCCACCCCCCAGCGGGAAAGAGAGAGGGAGGGAGGAAGAGAGAGGAAGAGAGAGTAAAGGAGGTGGGGTGTAACAGCGGGAGAGTCAATCATTTGAGCCCAGCCTACTGTATACCACAATACCAGGGAAAGAGAGAGGGAGTGAGGGTGAGGGTGAATGAGAGTGACACCTCAGCCGAACTGTGTGTTTAGAGCTCTGCAATCCCAGAGACAAGCACAGCTGATGTGTGGATTACCACAGCAATTCTCACTGGAGCTGTTTTTGGAAAATGGTGGGCTTCTCTTCCTCTTCAGCTGTTGAAGCCGGTAAGTAACCAAATTGACTGCATGCCTGCATTATACTTGGTCTTGGCAGCCCGCTATTGTCCCTCAGTGGTCTGTGTGTGTTGTGTTTGTCACAGTCTCTCAGGACTGTAACATTTGAGTTGGAGATACACTAAAAGTATGTGGACACGCCTTCAAATTAGTGGATTAGTCTATTTCAGCCACACCCGTTGCTGACAGGTGTATAAAACCGAGCACACAGCCATGAAATCTACATAGACAGACATTGACAGTAGAATGGCCCATACTGAAAAGCTCAATGACTTTCAATGTGGCACTGTCATAGGATGCAAACAACCTTTCCAACAAGTCAGTTCATCAAATTTCTGCCCTGCTAGAGCCGCCCCGGTCAACTGTGAGTGCTAATATTGTGAAGTGGAAACGACCAGGAGCAACAACGGCTCAGCCGCGAAGTGGTAGGCCACACAGGCTCACAGAAAGGGACCTGGTTGCAACACTCACTACCGAGTTCAAAACTACCTCTGGAAGCAATGTCAGCACAAGAACCGTCTGTCGGGAGCTTCATGAAATGGGTTTCCATGGCCGAGCAGCCGCACACAAGCCTAAGATCACCATGCGCAGTGCCAAGAGTTGGCTGGAGTGGTGTAAAGCTTGCCGCCATTGGACTCTGAGTCACATTTCCCCATCTGGCAGTCCAACGGACAAATCTGGGTTTGGTGGATGCCAGAAGAATGCTATCTGCCCGAATGCAAAGTGTAAAGTTTGGTGGAGGAGGAATAATGGTCTGGGGCTGTTTTTGATGGTTCGGGCCCCTTAGTTCCAGTGAAGGGAAATCTTAATGCTAAAGCATACAATGACATTCTAGACAATTCTGTGCTTCCAACTTGTGGCAACAGTTTGGGGAGGGTCCTTTCCTGATTCAGCATGACAATGCCACCGTGCACAAAGCGAGGTCGATACCGAAATGGTTTGTTGAGATTGGTGTAGAAGAACTTGACTGGCCTGCACAGAGCCCTGACCTTAACCCCATTGAACACCTTTGGGTTGAATTGGAACACCGACTGCAAGTCAGCCTAATCACCCAACATCAGTGTTTGACCTCACTAATGCTCTTATGGCTGAATGGAAGCATATCCCTGCAGCAATGTTCCAACAGCTAGTGGAAAGCCTTCACAGAAGATTAGAGGCTGTTATAGCAGTGAAGGGGGGACTAACTCCATATTAATGGCCATGATTTTGGAATTAGATACTCGACGAGTAGGTGTCCACATACTTTCGGCCATGTGGTGTAGTTGTATGTGTGTAGATCGTGTGTACAGTCTTATCAGAGGTCCTACTGAACACCGTATCTCCACTTCCTGAGGCTATGTGGACGTTTTCTCAAATAATTATCTCTGACCCTGTCTACTTTTCTGTTTTGATAGGACCAATTCATTTCCCTTGCGTGTTCATTCATTGAGATGTCGGTGTGTTGTTATTACAGAGATATCTGTTTTACGTCTTGATACCTGCCATGTTTCTCTGGATAGCTGTGTTCTAATACAAACCATCAAGTTAATCTCATGAACATTCTTGTCAGTCAATGCACTTTAGACATAGAAAGACAATTTTATGACTGCATCCGGTGTTGTTACATGCTGGAGTTCTGTCATGTTAATTAGGTTCCTTTTGTGTCTTCTGTGTGGTATAACCTGAATGTTGCCTCAACTGTTCAAATAAGCTGAACAGGCAACGTCTGACTTTCTGACCAACCCAGACATTACGGCACCCCCACTTCTAAACAACACTCTTACTGGATTATTTTCAGAGGATTGCGAAATCATATGAAATCATAGTGTTTGTGTTTTGTGCTGTGCTTGTTTGCCCTTGTTTCAGAGGTAGGCCTAATGGTTTTGTTGTGTTATGATGGAGTAACTGCTGGTAATGCAGAAATTCAAGAGAGCAGACCGTTTTTTAATAAGATTGTGGAAGATCCTGACTGTGCTAACATAACCTTACAATTAGACTTGTTCTCACATGAAGGCATCTGCTCACAAAACACTTCAGGTCTGCGCTTTGAAGCTGCTCAGTTTGTTGGTGTAAGACATGGTGAAGGTCCAGTGGGCAGAGAAATGAAACACTTTAACCGACAGGTTATTTGATCTGCTATGAGCAGAGATAAAGACAACAACCTTTTGGACTAAAGCAAAAGAAACAGTCCCATATTGTAGTGATTACTCTAGACCAGGAAAAACATCTCTCAGATCCAGAGACCTCAAAGAAAAACAGGTGGTCTTGAGATTACTGAGATTACTGTCTACACATGCTGAGTTTTTCAGTCTCTTCCATACCACTGTGGTGTGTGTGTGTGTGTGTGTGTGTGTGTGTGTGTGTGTGTGTGTGTGTGTGTGTGTGTGTGTGTGTGTGTGTGTGTGTCAGGTCCAGTGCCTGGTACTGAAGTTCTGGTGTCTCCTCTCAGCTCCAGGAATGCCCCACTACAGATAAGATAAGAGATGTGAAGCCTCTCATCTACTGAGAGAAACAACTGATCACCAGGGTAGCTGATGAACAGATGTTTCTGTATAATGAAATGGTCCTGTCATGGGTTTGAGGGTGCCAGGAAGAGAGGTGTGGAAAGTCATCCAAAATGTGGATTTCATTCAATCCAAGATGGTGTAGCAGTCGGACGTGTGTCTGTCTGGTCCCGTCCTGTCCCATGTATATATCGTTTTATTCATATATATTTCATATATTTTAATCTCACTTTCCATCTACGGACTGAATATACTCTCCTGTAACCCGCCTCACCCAATGTGGTACAGATCTGCTATTTTTATACATTAGAACCAGGACCCCGATCAGAAGCTAGCCAGCTAACTAGCTAGTAGTCAGTTAGCCACTGCTAGCGGTCCTAACCGTTAACTCGGACATCAGCCAGTCTCAACCCGGTCAATTCCTGCCAGTGTGCACAGCGCGATAATAACCCAGAGCATATCGGACCTCTTTTTTTTTTCTCCGGATTCCTACCGCAAGCTCTGAACTTTTACACCGGATCATCGCAGTTAGCTAGCTGCTATCCGAGTGGCTACTCCTGGTTAATGCCTTGTCCCGAAGCAAGCACCAGTTAGCCTGGAGCTAGCCTCGAGCTAGGCCCACCTCCCGGCTTGCCAAAGAGGTCCACCAGCCAATTCTTGGGCTACAATACCTCTTTTACCAATTGGCCTGGACCCTTTACTGCCGACACGGAGCCCCGCCGATCCATCACGACTGGTCTGTCGACGTAACCGTCCGAGGTGGTTTCAACAGGCTCTTCCATTTCTACGTCGCCGGATGCCCATCTGATAGCCCCGGCCCGCTAGCTGTCTGAATCGCCGTGTCTCCAGCTTGCCTAGCATAGCAGTGACTACGGAATTGGCTCCCTGACCCATCTAGTGCTACTCATTGGACCCTATGATCACTCGGCTACACATGCCTCTCCCTAATGTCAATATGCCTTGTCTATTGCTGTTTTGGTTAGTGATAATTGTCTTATTTCACTGTAGAGCCCTGCCCAATATGCCTTAGATAGCCCTTTTGTTCCACCCCCCACACATGCGGTGACTTCACCTGGCTTAACTGGTGCCTCTAGAGACAAAACCTCTCTCATCGTCACTCAATGCCTAGGTTTACCTCCACTGTGCTCACATCCTACCATACCCTTGTCTGTATATTATGCCTTGAATCTATTCTTCTGCGCCCAGAAATCTGCTCCTTTTACTTTCTGTTCCAAACGCACTAGACGACCAGTTCTTACAGCCTTTAGCCGTACCCTTATCCTTTTCCTCCTCTATTCCTCTGGTGAAGTAGAGGTTAACCCAGGCCTTGCAGCCCCCAGCACCACTCCCATTCCCCACGCACTCTCATTTGTTGACTTCTGTAACCGTAAAAGCCTTGGTAAAAGCATGTTAACATCAAAAGCCTCCTCCCTAAGTTTGTTTTATTCACTGCTTTAGCACACTCCGCCAACCCTGATGTTCTAGCCATGTCTGAATCCTGGCTTAGGAAGGCCACCAAAATCCTGAAATTCCCATCCATAACTATAACATCTTCCGACAAGATAGAACTGCCAAAGGCGGCGGAGTTGCAATCTACTGCAGATATAGCCTGCAGAGTTCTGTCATACTATCCAGGTCTGTGCCCAAACAATTCGAGCTTCTACTTTTAAAAATCCACCTTTCAAGAAAGAACTCTCTCACCATTGTCGCTTGTTAACAACTCCCTTCAGCCCCCAGCTGTGCCCTGGACACCATATGTGAATTGATTGCCCCCCATCTATCTTCAGAGTTCGTACTGTTAGGTGACCTAAACTGGGATATGCTTAACACCACGGCCGTCCTACAATCTAAACTAGATGCCCTCAATCTAACACAAATTATCAAGGAACCTACCAGATACAACCCTAAATCCATAACCATGGGCACCCTCTTAGATATCATCCTAACCAACTTGCCCTCTAAATACACCTCTGCTGTCTTCAACCAGGATCTCAGCGATCACTGTCTCATTGCCTGCATGCGTGATGGGTCCGCGGTCAAACGACCACCCCTCAACACTTTCCAACGCTCCCTAAAACACTTCAGCGAGCAGGCCTTTCTAATCAACCTGGCCCGGGTGTCCTGGAAGGATATTGAACACATCCCGTCAGTAGAGGATGCCTGGTTGCTCTTTAAAAGTGCTTTCCTCACCATCTTAAATAAGCATGCCCCATTCAAAAAATGTAGAACTAAGAACAGATATAGCCCTTGGTTCACGCCAGACTTGACCTCCCTTGACCAGCACAAAAACATCCTGTGGCGTTTTATATTAGCATCGAATAGCCCCCGCTATATGCAACTTTTCAGGGAAGTCAGGAACCAATATATTCAGTCAGTTAGGAAAGCTAAGGCTAGCATTTTCAAACAGAAATTTGCATCCTGTAGCACTAATTCCAAAAGGTTTTGGGACACTGTAAAGTCCATGGAGAATAAGAGCACCTCCTCCCAGCTGCCCACTGCACTGAGGCCAGGAAACACTGTCACCACCGATAAATCTACGATAATCGATCATTTCAATAAGCATTTTTCTACGGCTGGCCATGCTTTCCACCTGGCTACCCCTACCCCGGCCAACAGCTCAGCACCCCCTGCAGCAACTTGCCCAAGCCCCCCTGCTTCTCCTTCACCCAAATCCAGACAGCTGATGTTCTGAAAGAGCTGCAAAATCTGGATCCCTACAAATCAGCTGGGCCCTCTCAATCTGGACCCTCTCTTTCTAAAATTATCAGCCGAAATTGTTGCAACCCCTATTACTAGGCTGTTCAACCTCTCTATCGTATCGTCTGAGATCCCCAAAGATTGGAAAGCTGCCACGGTCATCCCCCTCTTCAAAGGGGGAGACACTCTAGACCCAAACTGTTATAGACCTATATCCATCCTGCCCTGCCTTTCTAAAATCTTCGAAAGCCAAGTTAACAAACAGATCACCAACCACTTAGAATCCCACCGTACCTTCTCCACTATTCAATCTGGTTTCCGAGCTGGTCATGGTTGCACCTCAGCCACTCTCAAGGTCCTAAACAATATCATAACCGCCATCGATAAAAGACAGTACTGTGCAGCCGTCTTCATTGACCTGGCCAAGGCTTTCGACTCTGTCAATCACCGCATTCTTTTTGGCAGACTCAATAGCCTTGGTTTCTCAAATGACTGCCTCGCCTGGTTCACCAACTACTTCTCAGATAGAGTTCAGTGTGTCAAATTGGAGGGCCTGTTGTCCGGACCTCTGCCAGTCTTTATGGGGGTGCCACGGGGTTCTTATCTCTGTATATATCAATGATCTCGCAATTGCTGCTGGGGATTCTCTGATCCACCTCTACGCAGACGACACCATTCTATAATACAACTGGCCCTTTCTTGGACACTGTGTTAACAAACCTCCAAATGAGCTTCAATGTCATACAACACTCCTTCCGTGGCCTCCAACTGCTTTTAAATGCTAGTAAAACTAAATGCATGCTCTTCAACCGATTGTTACCCGCACCCGCCTGCCTGTCCGGCATCACTACTCTGGACGGTTCCGACTTCTGCCCTGCTAGAGCCGCCCCGGTCAATACGTAGGTGTCTGGTTAGACTGTAAACTCTCACATTAACACTCCTATTAAGCATCTCCAATCCAAAATTAAATCTAGAATCGGCCTCCTATTTCGCAACAAAGCCTCCTTCACTCATGCTGCCAAACATATCCTCGTAAAACTGACTATCCTACCGATCCTTGACTTCGGCGATGTCATTTTCTCTGCTGCCAAGGACTGGAACGAATTGCAAAAATCACTGAAGCTGGAGTCTTATGTCTCCCTCTCTAACTTTAAGCATCATCTGTCAGAGCAGCTTACCTGTACCTGTACACAGCCAATCTGTAAGTAGCATACCCAACTACCTCATCCCCATATTGTTACTTATCCTCTTGCTCTTTTGCACCCCAGTATCTCTACTTGCACATCGTCATCTGTACATCTATCACTTCAGTGTTAATGCTAAATTGTACATATTTCACCTCTATGGCCTATTTATTGCCTTACCTTCCTTCTCTTCTACATTTGCACACACTGTATATAGATTTTTCTATTGTGTTATTGACTGTACGTTTGTTTATGTGTAACTCTGTGTTGTTGTTTTTGTCGCACTGCTTTGCTTTATCTTGGCCAGGTAGCAGTTGTAAATGAGAACTTGTTCTCAACTGGCCTACCTGGTTAAATAAAGGTGAAATAAAATAACATTTAAATACAATTTGGACACTGTTGAGAAGTTCTCAGGGGTAGACGTTAAAGGTTGCTCTATTTCCTGGGGCAGGTGATTTTTTTTTATTACTGATAACAACCAGGATGCAAATAATTCCAGTAGTCTGGTCTTTCTGATTTATTTCCCTGTGTGTAGGTGAAAAGAGCTACTTAACATTTGTAAGTGATCATAAGTGATCATAATCTTCGGGCAACCAAAAAACACTCCTGACTTGCCCAATTGACTGTCAATCACTGGTTCTGTTTTTGTGACTATCATACCCATTTATTGCATTAATCTGCCAGACCCCACGCTATTATTATTTGGTCTGGGTTCTTCCAGCCACCGTGTCTATATAACCAGATATCTGAGGTTAGCTCTTCCCAAAGCCACTTATGTTGTCAGCACAAAGTTGACCTATGAATATGGATTTGCTCAGTAATTATATTGTCCAATCTCTTGAAATTGTCACTCATTGTTTCATACGTGACCTCTGACCTGTGTTCTTCTTTCCCCCCAGCGATGGAGTACCTGGTGAGTGAACTGGACGTGTTGCTGAAGCTGCTGGACCATGAGAGTGTGAGCACAGCCACAGCAGAGAAGATGAGTGTGATACGGAGCCTACTGGGGCAGCTACAGCCATCAGGTGAGTGTGTGTGTGTGTGTTCCACATTTAACCCAACCCCTCTGAATCAGAGGGGGGGGGGTTCCTTAATCGTCGTCCATGTCATCGGCGCCCGGGAAGTAGTTGTTGTTGTGGTTTAACTGCCTTGCTCAAGGTTAGAACGGCAGATTGTTGTTCATTTTTTCCATGTACTCAGTTCTCTTCTCTGTTAAAGTGAATGGATCAGACTTCGTATACATGAACACTTCCCTTTATGGAAATGGCACCAGCTTTGTGGAATCTTTGTTTGAGGAATTGGGTGAGTTAAATATCATATCTGTATTATTTCATATGAAAGAAGGAGAACTTGCTAGACAATCCTAGCCAGTATCACATGATCCTAACCAGTAGCACATGATTTAATTCTTAAAGGAAATCTTAAAAATTATTTTATATTTTATTGTCCCACTCCCAACAGATTGTGACCTGCATGAGCTCAGAGCCTCCCCAGAAGAACTGAAGGATCAGGTAAAGGAGAAAACCTCCAAAATACCACAGTCGAAAGTAAGATAGCCTTTTTGACTATACTGTATAATTGCGTCTATAACACATTTGTTATTGAATTTTGCCTAACCCTAACCCTATTCCCCCAGAGTCCCACTGACACCCCCCCTCCTCTGCCAACCACCCCTCCTCCAGAGGACTACTATGAGGAGGCAGTTCCCCTGGACCCTGGCACGGTACCCCAGTACATCACCAACGTCGCCACATGCAGTGAGTACTCACATTTCCTCCCGACAGTCACCATCTGAAGTCACTATCCATACACATTGTTATTATTAGGTTAAATCTAACCTGTTACCTCCTGCTTCCTTCTAGTCAGCTCAAGTCCCCCAAATTCCATTGAAGATGCATACTATGAAGACGCTGACAACAACTACCCCACCACCCAAATCAATGGCCCGCGCAAGAACTCCTGTGAGTATGAAATCATAACACCCTGTTGAGATGAATGTGTACATGTGCTATATTTGCTTATTGGGAGGGAGGAGGAACCTTCTTATCCATTAACCTTTGTTTTTCTCCAGACGCTGATTCAGACGCGCTGAGCAGCTCCTATGAGTCGTATGATGAGGAGGATGAGGAGGCGAAGGGCCAGGACAGGACTCGGCGGTGGCAGTCAGAGGAGAACTCTGTGGGCCCCATGAAGGACTGTCGCATCTGTGCCTTCCTGCTGCGCAAGAAACGCTTTGGACAGTGGGCAAAACAGCTGACCGTCGTCCGTGACAACAGATTACAGGTAGGACAGCAGGAACTTTTCTGCTGTCTGTCGCATGTGTTTATTATTAAATGTTTATTACCCACCAGGTCTGAGGTAACTAAGACACATTTTTACATAAGTGATATGCTTAAAGTCCCTTGTAGAGTATAAAAAACTATTGTTTGTGTGTCTTTCTCTGCAGTGCTACAAGAGCATCAAAGACAGCAGCCCACACATTGAGCTGCCGCTGAATCTGTGTAACGTCATCTACGTCCCCAAAGAGGCGCGCCGCAAGAAGCACAAGCTGCGTTTCTCCCTGCCTGGGGGAGAGGCCTTGGTGCTGGCTGTCCAGAGCAAGGAGCAGGCGGAGCGATGGCTCAAGGTGATCCGGGAGGTGGTCAGTCAGGCCAGCAGCAATGACGGATTAGAGGGCTCCTCTCCTATGATCCAGAGGAAGAAAGATCTGGACAAGGTGGGCCTCCCCTCAGTAACCCCGCTGGCTACCACACTCAGCCTATAGGTCTGTAATCCAACACACTGTATGCACTGAATAGACCCCTATGGGCCCCCCTGTTTTCCTCAAACCGACTCAGACACTCTGGGACTGGTGCTTTCACAAGCTATGTTTAACATCCACATATATCCCCATGCTGCAGTAACCAGACAAACAAAGAAGTGTGATGGGTCCGCACTCAAAAAGATGTCACATAAAGCTTCCTGCATTCTTTTTTTTCTTTTTTTTTCACTGCATCAGGGATAGTGTACACAGACGTTTTGGCTTTACAGCCTTCTTCAGAGTGTAGGTACAATTTTATTTTAATTCAAAGAAGAATTTGTAAAGAACAACATATAAGTAGCAGGTGCTTCCAATCAGGGTTGCCACTCATCTGCCAATCAGGGGCGGGTCTTTTCTGGTCTACCTGTATACAAATTAGTGACGAAGAAGTACAGAATTATAGGGTATGGCAGCGGGCACGAAGGGCAACTCACAAATCAATCGCCCCAGGTGTCCGCTCACCTGAATACATCACATCAATTCATGAGTTAGCCCACCACGAAGGACATCAGGCAAAGCCGTTCATGAATATGTGTGTCCAACTCATAAACAACATACAAAATCTGATATGGATAGTGTTCTTGTATAACAGTATAATTGAGGCTTATAGGAAGGAGGTGAAATCTAATTCTTTAAGATACAGAATTGAATTTATATATCCACATTGCTTCTCTTTGGAGTAATTTGTTGTCATAGTAAATAACCAGACAGAATGAAAACAGTCCAGTGAAGAGACAGACAGACATACTCCCTGTTTGACACCCCTGGTGTAACACTGCCTGATCTTTATCAGTTAATGATGGTGTGTTTACTCAGTGTCAACACTCGATCAGAGGGGGGTTGACGCTCATGCTGCCTGCTGACTGTGGGAAGGAAACAGCTGTCAAAGTAAAGGGCTAGCAATCAGCAACTTAAACTCCACATAGAGGAAAACAGAGTGATTTCATTACAGCCTGAATATATGGCTTTGGACAGACAGACTGTTGAACCCATTTCAGGATTATTCTGAGACGATAATGGCTTTTAGGCAGTGTGCCACCATGTGGGTATGTCCTAGCTGGAAATCGTTCTCTCATTGCAGGGTCCACAGTTGAAGTCGGAAATTTACATACACGTTAGCCAAATACATTTAACCACAGTTTTTCATAATTCCCGACATTTAATCCTACAAAAAATTCCCTGTCTTAGGTCAGTTAGGATCGCCACTTTATTTTAAGAATGTGAAATGTCAGAATAATAGTAGAGAGAATGATTTATTTCAGCTTTTATTTCTTTCATCACATTCCCAGTGGGTCAGAAGTTTACATACACTCAATTAGTATTTGGTAGCATTGCCTTTAAATTGTTTAACTTGGGTCAAATGTTTTGTGTAACCTTCCACAAGCTTCCCATAATAAGTTGGGTGAATTTTGGCCCATTCCTCCTGACAGAGCTGGTGTAACTGATTCAGTTTTGTAGGCCTTGCTCGCACACGCTTTTCAGTTCTGCCCACAAATTTTCTATAGGATTGAGGTCAGGACTTTGTGATGGCCCCTCCAATTCCTTGACTTTGTTGTCCTTAAGCCATTTTTCCACAACTTTGAAAGTATGCTTGGGGTCATTGTCCATTTGGAAGACCCATTTGCGACCAAGCTTTAACTTCCTGACTGATGTCTTGAGATGTTGCTTCAATATATCCACATAATATTCCTCCCTCATGATGCCATCTATTTTGTGAAGTGCACCAGTTCCTCCTGCAGCAAAGCACCCCCACAACATGATGCTGACACCCCCGTTCTTCACGGTTGGGATGGTGTTCTTTGGCTTGCAAGCCTCCCCCTTTTTCCTCCAAACATAACGATGGTCATTATGGCCAAACAGTTCTATTTTTGTTTCATCAGAGCAGAGGACATTTCTCCAAAAAGTACGATCCTTGTCCCCATGTGCAGTTCCAAACCATAATCTGTCTGTAAACAATTGTTGGAAAAATTACTTGTGTCATGCACAAAGTAGATGTCCTAACCGACTTGCCAAAACTATAGTTTGTTGAAGTGGTTGAAAATCAGGTTTAATCACTCCAGGTTTAATGACTCTAAGTGTATGTAAACTTCCAACTTCAACTGTATGTGTGTGAGTGTGCGGGGATGCGTGTGTGTGTTTCAAGTTTCAAGTTTTTAAAGCCACGTGCACGAGTACAGTGACATGCCTTTCTTGCGAGCATGGCATGTGCCGCCACTAACCTAATCCCCCCCCCTCCCTTCTTCTGTCTTAGTTACTTGGAGCTGACAAGCACACCTCCGACTCTGACAGCGTGGCTACTGGTGACAATATGCCCTCTGGTCAGCTCCGGGACAACTGTGACCAAGGTTAGGCCCCAATCTGCCTCAAAATACCTGACCATCCCCGTATGTGTCACGTCCTGACCAGTATAAGGGTTAATTGTTATTGTAGTTTGGTCAGGACGTGGCAGAGGGTATTTGTTTTATGTGGTTCAGGGTGGGGGTTGTTGTAGAAGGGCATTTGATTTATGTATTCCGGGGTTTTTGGGCACTGTGTCATATTCATGTATTTCTATGTTAGTCTAGTGAATCTGTTTCTATGTTTAGTTGATTGAGAGTCCTATATATTGGGGTGTGTTTGGATTGTATTTTGTGAGAGATTGTTTCTTGTTTTGCCTGTTTCTTGTTTAGCGTGAGTAAGCCTTACAAGACTGTTTCGTTGATCGTGAGTTCGTTCTTTTGTTATTTTGGTGTTCACTTCGTGATTTCAATAAACGTAAAGATGAGCATCCACATTCCTGCTGCATTTTGGTCCTCCTTTCCCGACGACAACCGTGACAGTATGGCTGTATTCTTATATACATACTGCAGCTTTGTATTTACCTGTCTGCATTCTGATAGTTCTACATTGTGAGAGACCACGTCAGTTACGAGATGTAAGGAGGATCTGTATTTTCATTTTAGAAAAACATTCTGTTCTGTATTTTAAACTGTGAGTCACAGGCCCAAGCAGAGTGAAATGTAGCACTATGTTGGGCAGTAGATTGTCAACATAGAGAAGGAGAAAAATATAATGAATTAACAAGGAGTGTGATCCATGTTCTTGGGTCAGAAGAGGGGTAAACATTTTGATGTTTTACCTAAAGCACATAAAAGACAGGAAGTGTGGCTCAGAGCAGAAACATCCTTCCTGCCCTCTTCCTGCCTTTGTCTCACAGTGACATCAAAGGACATATACTGTACGTACACAAGGCAGAGAGAGTAGCACCTGATAGACAGAGCGGGGAGACTTCCAAACAAACCAAAAATATTGTGCCACATTATAACTTTAGCTTCCGCTAAATAAGAATCCTAACAAAAAGAGGTGTTTTCAGACACATTTGTAACCAGCTGTGTGTTTCTTTTCAGGGAAAGGGAAGAGGGGGGCATTTACAGAGCTGACGGGATCTATGAGCAGAGCGGCTGGACGGAAGATCAACAGGATCATCAGTTTCTCGAAGAAGAAGCCTCCTCTCCCAGGAGACACTCTGACCTCTTCCTACCGTGACGACAATCCCCGCTGTGGTGAGCACACTGCATCCATGTCATATTTGACATTTTTCTCTCTCTCAGTCATAATCTCTGGGCTGAACCCTGTGCGTAGCTAGTTGGAGCTACTTATTACTGCAGCTTTATGTGTTACAAATTGAGATTCTGCAGCCTCCCAGGCTCTACATGATGTACTCTGCATTATGTTACTATTCTCATCTTTCTTTTGTCCTCCCAACTTTAAAACCTGTTATTTTCCACTTCCCCATATAATAACCTTTATGGAAAGTCCAACAGTGAGAATATGTATGTATTCCTTTCCCTTGTCCCCAGGTTATCTGAATGTGCTTGTGAACCAGTGCTGGAGAGAGAGATGGTGCTGTGTAAAGGGTGGAACACTGTACCTGCACAAAGAAAGGGGTGACCTGCGTACTCACGTCAGCGCTGTGGTCCTCCATGGGGCTGAGGTCGTACCTGGACTGGGGCCCAAGCACCCCTTCGCTTTCCGTATCCTGCAAGGAGGCAACGAGGTGGCTGCATTGGAGGTATGTCTGTGTGTGTGTATTTGTGTCCCAATGTATGATATTTTCTCCCCTATTACAGACTTAAATCTCTTGCCCGGTATCTCCGGTCTGTCTCATGGGTTCTAGTCCCCTTTGGGATCAGTGACGTGATGATGTAAGTGTCTCTGTGTGTCCATCAGGCCAGCTGTTCAGAGGAGATGGGCCGCTGGCTGGGGGTCCTGCTGGCAGAGTCTGGCTGCGCCACCACCCCAGAGGCCCTGCACTACGACTATGTGGACGTGGACACCATCACTAACATCACAGACGCAGCAAGACACTCCTTCCTGTGAGTCTGATAGAGTGGGGCCCATCGGCCTGGGATCGTTTCTAAATGCTCAAAGTGCTTTACATTGTAAGGGGAGTGCATTGCTAATGCTAGATGGTCATTATTGGTAAATGCTTACGTCTCTTTCCTCCTCATCTTGTCTCATAGTTGGGCTACCTCCTCCAGTGGCGCCTCCACAGACACCAGAACCTATGATGAGGTTCCTTACGAGAGTGTATTGGTAAGGAGATTTACAGCAAATGGAATGAATCCACACGTCTGTGTCCACCCTTAACTGCAGCTGAAGTTTAAAGGATCCAGTTGATGAATGATCTGTTCCACTATCCTCTCATCTCTCAGGGAGTAGGAGTCAGAGGGTTTTTTATTCTAGCGCAGTCTGAAGGCCTGCTGAAAGTCGATAGGCTCCTCTGTGTGTATGTGGGAGGGTAGATAGTGTTCCAGGGATGATTTCTGATGAGCTTCTTTCAGGGCAGTTCTGAGTTGTGTAAGCAGTACAGAGATCTCGCACACAGCCCTGACTCTTTTGGGAAAACTCTTTGCTGGAAAGTATGACAATCATATCCAACTGTGTATCCAGCTGTGTCAAGTCTTTTCATTCAATCCAGCTTTCACAATTTCACTGTAATACTTTGTGATACATCTCTCACATTCCAGTTTACTCAACTTGAAGTGGTTAGTTTATTTAACTTGTGGTCCAGTTTCTCAAAAACAGTACGTTTCCAGTAAGTTTTGTAATACCAAACTTTACATATCACACATTAGTGACAGAGTTAATTTGTTCATTCCTCTCTCCTTCCTCTCTCTCATCACTGGCCATCACCTCTTTTCAACTCCTTATTCTCTCATATCTTTCTCCACTACACACCTTTCCCTCCCTGTTACCCTGTCTTTCTTATCATATCTCTTTTCCGATCCCCCTTCCCTACGCTTCCCTCCACAGCAGCCAGAGGAGCCAGTACCCAGACCAGGAGCTCAGGTGAAACGCCACTCTTCTTTCTCCAGCAGCAGAGAGATAGAGAAGGCGGATTCCTTAGTCACCATAAAGAGACACGGCTCCAGTAAGTCCCCCGAAGGTCAGCCAAGACTGTGTGTGATGCTGGGAACATAGGGGGGAATTGGACATTATCTCACCTTTTTAGAGTATGCCTAGAAAATACCTATATGATGTATAAACGTAACCACTCAGAAATGTATTTTCGGGGTTTCTCTGTCTTTAGATGCGAATCAGTATGTATCAGGGAAGTATGGCAAAACACGAGCCGAGGAGGATGCCAGGAGGTACCTGAAAGAGAAAGAAGAGATGGAGAAGGAGCGAGAGGTCATAAAAAATGCCCTGCTCGTATTACGCAATAATAGGAAAGAGGTGAAGGAACAACTGAAGGATGCTACAGGTAAGAAAGTAAAATACATTCAATCTTGTAATACATTTCCTTAAATAGAGCAAACCTAGACCGTTTCTTTTGCATAGATTAATGGTCTACCTACTGCTTGGCCACAGTATAGGAATTCATCACTCAGACATATTGAGGAGCCATGTAGCCTAACAAATGGATGACTGTGTGTGACTGTGTTCAGGTAAGCAGCAGAAGCAGCTAGAGAAGCGTTTGGCCCAACTGGAGGAAAGCTGCAAGGGGAAGGAGGGGGAGCGGGTGGACCTGGAGCTGCGTCTCAATGAGGTGAAGGAGAACCTAAAGAAGTCCCTGGCTGGAGGGGTGCTGGAGCCGCTCACAGAGAGCAAACCCCCCACTAGCAAACCCCCCAGAAAGGTACCTGGCCTACAGCTTCGCCTACATCACGAAGAGTTATATCAAGTCTACTCTAGACCATGGTTTATTGTAGATAAGCTAAACCGTATACTTTTGGGGTCAATTCGAATTGAAGGCAACCAATTCAAGAAGTCATTTGAATTTAAAATAAAATAAATGGGCCAAGGTTTGAAAAAAAATTCTTCTAAGTTTCAGTTGATTGATAATTCATTGAATTGACCCCAACACTGCTTTGCATTATTAGGGTTTTTATGTTGAAGATTTCTTACTGTCTTAGCATGTATTTCCATCTGAGGTGTTTTGTTGAGTATTGTAAGTAGAAATAGTATTATTTACCCATAAACAGATATTCTCAAGCTCTCTTTCCTCATACTGTATGTCCAGGTCCGGATCAGTAAAGTTGACAACACATACACTGAGGCATCCATGCCAGTCAACTGTGCTGCGGAGATGCGGAAGTGCCCCCCATCCATCTGTTCATCTAGCAAGGGGAACGTCATGCAGAAAGCCAAGGTAGGCTGTCATAAAACAAGATCCAGGGCACCCATTGACATGAACCCGTTTTATTAAGTAGCACTGTGTCTCAATGTTCAGTATCACAATCAGAACGCAGACTGTAACAAACGTACAGCAAGATCAGCGCTCATAGGTGTACTTTATGTACAAACACTAAATGTGTGCCCCGTTTCTTTTTAGGAATGGGAGTCCAAAAAGGGGACTTAGAGAGACACTGCTCATTCAGATGGTCAGTCAAATGCTTGTCGTCTTGGAACATGTTGGAGCTGATTTGAAAAAGGAGGAGGGGTGAAGCAGGGACTCCATTATCTTCAACTTTTCCACTTCCCTCTTGAGAGCCAAATATTTACTGCACCTCGCTGAGCTGAGAAAATTGTGACAGGGGAAGACAACTCCTGGAATTGTTGAAAAACATAATTCAAAGCCCTATCAGTCACTAGGAAACACTGAATGCTCATTCTGTAGCATGACACTTGTTTTGTGATTCAGTAATTGCTTGTGTTGCATGTGGTATTGTTGTTCCTTCAGAGTGTGGAAGAGGATATGTTATGAGGACTCCATGTGGACACATCAGGCTGGACTTGAGATGTTGAGAGGAGAGATTTTTAGAGGGTGAATATGCATACACATTATGCACATATCTGCAAGAATAGATAATAATGGGAAAGAGAATATTGTATTGAGTGAGAGTTTGTTGTTGGAATAGTTGCCTAAAAGAGATACTGTATCCCATAGAAATACCATTTTATGCTGTATCCACTATGTAAGTAATTTCAAAACATGCACAGTAAGATGTTCAGAGTGGGAGGGGGAAAAAAACCTTCCATGAAGTGCATCAAACATTATTCCAGATCTTGATTTAACAACAGCTGGACCACAGACATTAAAACAGACACATTATGACACCTGTATAAATGAATTGTTATGGTAATGTGAGACTAATTATGTGACTAAACAATGATGTTTCCTTATTACGTAATTCACTCACTGTTTCTCACTGTAATGAGCCTTTCACTTCTAATGACTTTTGCACTTTACTTTATTTCTATGTGTATTGTACATAAAAGCTCTTCATTGAAATTGTCTGACTTTTTCAAACCTACCTGATGGTCATGTCACAGAAAGGATAGCAGTGTGTGTGTGTGTGTGTGTGGCAGGAAGAACATGTTAATACGCCTGTAATAGACTATTGAAGAATTCATTGAAAGAATGATGATGGGATGACACACCACCAGTTGGGTCCTTGCTATCCGGTATCCTTGGGATGCCCCTACCCCATTGAAGTTGAAATTGAAAATGGATACGGTATTTGGGTTATTATTAGGATCCCCATTAGCTGTTGCGAAAGCAGCAGATACTCTTCCTGGTAAGGGTTAAGGTTAGGTAAGGGTAGGGGTTAGGGTTTAGGGTAGGGATGTCTCAAGGAACCCTGTATAGAACTAACCCCAACAGTTGGAAAGAGGAGCAGGACAAGGGTGGGGCAGTCGTCGCTAGCTTCTATAGCCACAAAGTAATGAACCCTGCCCATTTCTACAATTTCTCTTAAAATTGTATTTTAAACCTAACCTTAACCTCTCTGGCGCATGTGGGACGATTTCGTCCCACCTACGTAACAGCCACCTGAATTCAGTGGCGCGATTTTTGAATCGTTTGAAATACTATTACTTCAATTTCTCAAACATATGACTATTTTACAGCTATTTAAAGACAAGACTCTCCTTAATCTAACCACACTGTCCGATTTCAAAAAGGCTTTACAACGAAAGCAAAACATTAGATTATGTCAGGAGAGTGCCCAGCTAGAAATAATCAGACACCCATTTTTCAAGCTAGCATATAATGTCACATAAACCCAAACCACAGCTAAATGCAGCACCAACCTTTTATGATCTTCATCAGATGACACACCTAGGACATTATGTTATACAATACATGCATGTCTGTTCAATCAAGTTCATATTTATATCAAAAAACAGCTTTTTACATTAGCATGTGACGTTCAGAAAAAGCATACCCCCCGCAAACTTCCGGGGAATTTACTAACAGTTTGCTAAATTACTCACGATAAACGTTCACAAAAAGCATAACAATTATTTTAAGAATTATAGATACATTACTCCTCTATGCACTCGATATGTCCGATTTTAAAATAGCTTTTCGGATGAAGCACATTTTGCAATATTCTAAGTACATAGCCCAGCCATCACGGGCTAGCTATTTAGACACCCACCCAGTTCAGCCTTCACCAAAATCACATTTCCTATAAGAAAAATGTTCTTACCTTTCTTGTTCTTCGTCAGAATGCACTCACAGGACTTCTACTTCAATAACAAATGTAGGTTTGGTCCCAAATAATCCATCGTTATATCCAAACAGCGACGTTTTGTTCGTGAGTTCTAGACACTATCAGAATGCTACATCACGGTCACGGGCATGGCGCATGGCGTGACAAAAAATGTCTAAATATTCCATTACCGTACTTCGAAGCATGTCAACCGCTGTTTAAAACCAATTTTTATGCCATTTATCTCGTAGAAAAGCGATAATATTCCGACCGGGAATCTGCAATGAGCCTAAACAGCCGAATGAAATTTCTCCACGGGGCGAATCGTGCACGCGCCTCATTCAATGGTCCTCTGATCGGCCACTTACCAAAGGCGATAATCTGTTTCAGCCTGAGGCCGCCTCGTCATCCTTCATGTTTTTCCCGGGTTCTGAGAGCCTATTGCAGCCCTGGGAATTGTCACGTTACAGCTAAGATCCTTACTTTTCAATAAACAGATGCAAGACGCACGACGCCTTGTCAGACAGGCCACTTCCTGCATGAAACCTTGTCAGGTTTTTGCCTGCCATAGGAGTTCTGTTATACTCACAGACACCATTCAAACAGTTTTAGAAACTTTAGGGTGTTTTCTATCCAAACCTGAACAATAATATGCATATTCTAGCTTCTGAGTTGGTGTAGGAGGCAGTTAAAAATGGGCACATATTTTTTCCTAAATTCTCAATACTGCCCCCTAGCCCAAACAGGTTAACCATACCGCTAACCTTATGCCTAACCATAAATTAAGACCAATAAGCTAAGTATGAAAAATTTTCCACTCACCACTGTAAGTCGCTTTGGATAAGAGCGTCTGCTAAATTACTAAAATGTTGACTTTGTGGCTGTGGAATCTGACTTTTTGCCTGTCATGTACGTACATGCCTGAGGGTGGCGCTGCTACTATTTACTACCGTACATGTGATCATCTGTACTTGCACTTGACCGATGACATCAGATAAACGTTATTTTACCCGAATCCCTGCCTCAGTGTGCTAATATATTACATGGTGTCAGAAGTTAAAAAGTAATACAACGGGAAGCTCAACATTATGGAACAAATGCGACTCTGAACCTAGAGGGAAATCTAGCCCAAAATTGGAGATCTTGGTGTTCTCTGGCAAATGCCAAACGTCCTGCACGGTGTTGGGCTGTAAGCACAACCCCCACCTGTGGACGTCGGGCCCTCATACCACCCTCATGGAGTCTGTTTCTGACCGTTTGAGCAGACACATGCACATTTGTGGCCTGCTGGAGGTCATTTTGCAGGGCTCTGGCAGTGCTCCTCCTTGCACAAAGGTGGAGGTAGCGGTCCTGCTGCTGGTTTGTTGCCCTCCTACGGCCTCCTTCACGTCTCCTGATGTACTGGCCTGTCTCCTGGTAGCGCCTCCATGCTCTGGACACTACGCTGACAGACACAGCAAACCTTCTTGCCACAGCTCGCATTGATGTGCCATCCTGGATGAGCTGCACTACCTGAGCCACTTGTGTGGGTTGTAGACTCCGTCTCATGCTACCACTAGAGTGAAAGCACCGCCAGCATTCAAAAGTGACCAAAACATCAGCCAGGAAGCATAGGAACTGAGAAGTGGTCTGTGGTCACCACCTGCAGAACCACTCCTTAATTGGGGGTGTCTTGCTAATTGCCTATAATTTCCACCTGTTGTCTATTCCATTTGCACAACAGCATGTGAAATTTATTGTCAATCAGTGTTGCTTCCTAAGTGGACAGTTTGATTTCACAGAAGTGTGATTGACTTGGAGTTACATTGTGTTGTTTAAGTGTTCCCTTAATTTTTTTGAGCAGTATATATATATATATATCACTGCTCAAAAAAATTAAGGGAACACTAAAATAACACATCCTAGATCTGAATGAATGAAATAATCTTATTAAATACTTTTTTGTTTACATAGTTGAATGTGCTGACAACAAAATCACACAAAAATAATCAATGGAAATCCAATTTATCAACCCATGGAGGTCTGGATTTGGAGTCACACTCAAAATGAAAGTGGAAAACCACACTACAGGCTGATCCAACGTTGATGTAATGTCCTTAAAACAAGTCAAAATGAGGCTCAGTAGTGTGTGTGGCCTCCACGTGCCTGTATGACCTCCCTACAACGCCTGGGCATGCTCCTAATGAGGTGGCGGATGGTCTCCTGAGGGATCTCCTCCCAGACCTGGACTAAAGCATCCGCCAACTCCTGGACAGTCTGTGGTGCAACGTGGCGTTGGTGGATGGAGCGAGACATGATGTCCCAGATGTGCTCAATTGGGTTCAGGTCTGGGGAACGGGCGGGCCAGTCCATAGCATCAATGCCTTCCTCTTGCAGGAACTGCTGACACACTCCAGCCACATGAGGTCTAGCATTGTCTTGCATTAGGAGGAACCCAGGGCCAACCGCACCAGCATATGGTCTCACAAGGGGTCTGAGGATCTCATCTCGGTACCTAATGGCAGTCAGGCTACCTCTGGCGAGCACATGGAGGGCTGTGCGGCCCCCCAAAGAAATGCCACCCCACACCATGACTGACCCACTGCCAAACTGGTCAGGCTGGAGGATGTTGCAGGCAGCAGAACATTCTCCACGACGTCTCCAGACTCTGTCATGTCTGGCACGTGCTCAGTGTGAACCTGCTTTCATCTGTGAAGAGCACAGGGCGCCAGTGGCGAATTTGCCAATCTTGGTGTTCTCTGGCAAATGCCAAACGTCCTGCACGGTGTTGGGCTGTAAGCACAACCCCCACCTGTGAACGTCGGGCCCTCATACCACCCTCATGGAGTCTTTTTCTGACCGTTTGAGCAGACACATGCACATTTGTGGCCTGCTGGAGGTCATTTTGCAGGGCTCTGGCAGTGCTCCTCCTGCTCCTCCTTGCACAAAGGCGGAGGTAGCGGTCCTGCTGCTGGGTTGTTGCCCTCCTACGGCCTCCTCCACGTCTCCTGATGTACTGGCCTGTCTCCTGGTAGCGCCTCCATGCTCTGGACACTACGCTGACAGACACAGCAAACCTTCTTGCCACAGCTCGCATTGATGTGCCATCCTGGATGAGCTGCACTACCTGAGCCACTTGTGTGGGTTGTAGACTCCGTCTCATGCTACCACTAGAGTGAAAGCACCACCAGCATTCAAAAGTGACCAAAACATCAGCCAGGAAGCATAGGAACTGAGAAGTGGTCTGTGGTCACCACCTCAGAACCACTCCTTTATTGGGGGTGTCTTGCTAATTGCCTATAATTTCCACCTGTTGTCTATTCCATTTGCACAACAGCATGTGAAATTTATTGTCAATCAGTGTTGCTTCTTAAGTGGACAGTTTGATTTCACAGAAGTGTGATTGACTTGGAGTTACATGTGTTGTTTAAGTGTTCCCTTTATTTTTTTGAGCAGTGTATATATATATTTTACATTTACATTTACATTTAAGTCATTTAGCAGACGCTCTTATCCAGAGCGACTTACAAATTGGTGCATTCACCTTATGATATCCAGTGGAACAACCACTTTACAATAGTGCATCTAAATCTTTTAAGGGGGGGGGGGGGTTAGAAGGATTACTTTATCCTATCCCAGGTATTCCTTAAAGAGGTGGGGTTTCAGGTGTCTCCGGAAGGTGGTGATTGACTCCGCTGTCCTGGCGTCGTGAGGGAGCTTGTTCCACCATTGGGGTGCCATTTTAAACAGACTAGCTAAAAAATAAGTGAAGTTTTACAAATTATCCAATGGATTATATTTTTATTGCAGTGGGCTGACTCGGGGTCACACAGGGTGATTCTTGAATTGTTAAAAAAATCTACTTACAAACAAAAGTATACACTGCACACACATAGTTATGGGCTTAAAAAAACGAATTGAGCTCAGGTGCATCCTGTTTCCATTGATCATCCTTCAGATGTTTCTACAACTTGATTGGAGTCCACATGTGGTAAATTCAATTGATTGGACATGATTTGGAAAGGCACACATCTGTCTGTATAAGGTCCCACAGTTTTCAGTGGCAGGGACTGGTGGACTAGTCAGCATCGATGGAAAGATGAACAGAGCAAAATACAGAGAGATTCTTGATGAAAACCTGCTCCAGAGCAATGAGGACCTCAGACTGGGGTGAAGGTTCACCTTCCAACTGGACAACGACCCTAAACACATAGCCAAGACAACGCAGGAGTGGTTGAATGTCCCTGAGTGGCTCAGCCAGTGCCAGAAATTGAACCCGATCGAACATCTCTGGAGAGACCTGAAAATAACTGTCAGCGACGCTCCCCATCCAACCTGAGTTTGAGAGGATCTGCAGAGAAGAATGGGAGAAACTCCCCAAATAGAAGTGTGCAATTCTTGTAGCATCATACCCAAGAAGACTCAAAGCTGTAATCGCTCCCAAAGATGCTTCAACAAAGTACTGAGTAAAGGGTCTGAATACTTTAGTTTTTTAAAGAAATTATACATTTGCAACAACTTTTAAAAACCTGCTTTTGCTTTGTCTTTATGGGATATTGTGTGTAGATCGATTGGGGGGGGGGGGGGACGATTTAATAAGTTTTAGAATAAGGCTGTAACGTAACAAAATGTGGAAAAACTCAAGGGGTCTGTATACTTTCCGAATGCACTGTATAGGCAACCAGATCATGGCTACAACGATGTTACTAAGTCTTTGACCACACTGTGTTATGTCTGAAGACAATATGGTGTGAAGTGACTGAAATGCATCAGAAAGGTACTGCGAAGTTCAGAAGATCATCAGCCAATGATGTTGTATGATCTTCTGTGTGAATAGAACATCATTATTGATGATTATTTTTTTCCTCCAGTCTGATTTACATACGTGTTCCTGAGAGTCTGATCTTCCAGTGATGGGGTTCACAATATTTTGTTGCTTAAACCATTTAAAAGATATAGCATTTGTTGGAAGAAAACATAAACCTCTCTGTTTATTACAAACACACCTAGTTGCTACCGGAGGCTACTGATGTATCCGCGGTTCAATTAACCAGGCACAAATTTTTCTCTCGTAACCCCATTTTCAAATCCCCCTAGTTTGGGAAACCCTGCTTAAACCTTTTTTAAACTGACTATGGTAGTATTTATTAAATCAGACTATTAGTATGAGTCATCCAGGAATGTCACGAGTTAATTGACATGAGAAGACTTGAGAAAATACCAACTCTACAGAGCGCCATTGGACTAGATAATGCTAAACAAGGTTGGAATGTTATATAATTTAAAATGAGATACAACAATGAATTAGTTTGAAACAAAAATTATTACAATTTGAAATCCCACTGTGGATGTATTAGTTTTTATAAATTGCCTTGGGGGCATACTCAGACCCGACACCAGGATAAAGTGAAATCGGCAAGGGGACAAAATTGTCATGCATCCCTCAGGAACTGTCATTACGCACACCTGGTCCCCATTCCCACTGATTGTAATTGTTTAAATGTGCCCTTTGGTTGCCATTGGGCTGTCGATTATTGTTCCAATGTCCGTTGGTTGTGTGAGTACCTGTGCTGTGTTGTTTTGGCTTTCGTGCAGCGTGTATTGCACAGATGATTACGGGTCTCGTCCCGTGTGGTATCATTGTGCGCTTGTGTATTTATTCGAGGTACTCCTCACTTTTTTGTTTGGGTCTCAACCCTGTGTTTTGTATACGTGTTTGTTTGGTCTTCATCCCCGTGCCTTTACATGGCACGCTGTAATTTGGGTAAATAAAAAAAAACTCTTACGCATTCCTGCGCCTGTCTCCCGATCCCTTTATACCAACGTGGCAGGTTCTTGCATTGGAATTATATTCGATTCTGCTTATATTACGCTATCCCACAACAAACTAAGTTCAAATTCCGAGCTCATTCAGTGCTTTTGAAGTGACAGGTTGGTGCGAAATCTGTAGCCTATCTCCGCTGCACTCTGTATCAGCACAATGGACAGCGCCTCCCACAATAAAGCAATGCCGTTTTGGTAATGAATATAGGCTACAAAATAGATAGGTGAATTACCCTATTACAAACAGCTGCGCTCCATCAGCACCATGGACAGTGCTAGATTGTTTACCTTTTCAGAACAGTTGCAGCCTCCTTGATGCTCTATCGAACTTCCTGAGTAATCAATCATTCCATTCTCCCCAAAATATTATTGTAAGATCCCCCTTGTAAGATCCCCCGCAGTAAAATAACAATAGCGAGGCTATATACAGGGTGAAGGCCTTGTCTACGTTAACGTTGAACCCAACCCAGAACATTCGACATGGGAAACAAAAGGCATCATCTACAGTCACCGAGTATTCCGGCCACTCTCTTCCTATGATCCAGTTGCTATTAAATGAACGTTTTTTTCGGACAGAAAACCTGCAGCTACGGTAGGATTCTAAGCTAACCTGGGATGGCTCCTCTGTTCCAAAATCGTCAGGAACAGTCGAGAGGAGGAGGGAGCTGTGGAGACATTATCCTGGCAGCGCTTGCGGAAGAGAGGGAAGGCTCTGCAGGCTGAGATATCTGGTGCTCGGCAGCATCATTGCTGCTGGGCTTGGTTGAAGGCCTCACTGGTTTGATGTTGCTGCTGCTCATCACTCTCCTTTGGCTTTGTTTGGGTACTTTGGCTAAGCCAATTTCTGATATCCATCATGGCAGTGGCAGATTAGCTGGTTCGAGCTAGCTAAATAGGCTAATGCTAAAAACACTAACACTTTTTACAGCTAGCTAACTAAACTAACTAAACTCTGTAGTGGTGTGAGGCAGAGTTGAGCGAAGCAGCTTCAACGGTAAACTTGACCCCGCCCTTTTATATCAAAATCAAATATTACAGCCGGCATAGCATGTTATTCACTTAGCCTACCACAGATAAGAAGCGTTTTTTCAAGCTTTTTATGGAAAACCAAAGGAGTCATAGCTAACTGCTCCAGTGGCTTTCCATAGCCCCTCTACACATACCACAGCACACTCTGTCCATTATGTTGATACAGGGCAGCAGAGACAGATTATGCGCCAACCTGTCACTCAATCATTTTTTACTTTCTGTTGCTATTTTTATACAGGGACATCAGAAAGTATTCATGCCCCTTGACTTATTCCACATTTTGTTGTGTTACAGTCTGAATTCAAAATGGATTACTTTTTTTTATCTCACCAATCTACACACAATACCCCATAACTTCAAAGTGAAAACATGTTTTTAGAAATGTTTGCACATTTTTTGAAAATGAAATGCAGAAATATTGCATTTACATAAGTATTCACACACCTGAGTCAATACATGTTAGAATCATGTGCGTACATTTCTAAGAGCTCTGCACACCTGGATTGTACAATATTGGTTGGTTGTTGATCATTGTTAGACAGCCATTTTCAAGTCTTGCCATTGATTTTCAAGCTGATTTAAATCAAAACTGTAACTAGGCCAGTCAGGAACATTCAATGACGTCTTGGCAAGCAACTCCAGTGTATATTTGGCCTTGTGTTTTAGATTATTGTCCTGCTGAAAGGTGAATTTGTGTCCCAGTGTGTCACGACTTCCGCCGAAGTCGGTCCCTCTCCTTGTTCGGGTGGCGTTCGGCGGTCGACGTCACCGGCTTTCTAGCCATTGCTGATCCACTTTTCATTTTCCATTTGTTTTGTCCTTGTTTTACACACCTGGTTTCATTCCCCCAATTACTTGTTCATTATTTAACCCTCTGTTCCCCCATATTTGTTTGTGAGTGATTGTTTGTTGTATTTACGGTCCGTATTGTGGGCTAGGTATTATTGACTTGTATTTGTAAGTCTTGAGTAAAATTACGTGTATTACTCATCTCTGCTGTCCTGCGCCTGACTCCTCTGCACCAGCTACACCCAGACCAATTACACAGGGTCTGTTGGAAAGCAGACTGAACCAGTTTTTCCTCTAGGATTTTGCCTGTGCTTAAGCTCTATTCCATTTCCTTTTATCCTAAGAGTCTCCCTAGTTCTTGTCATTGACAAGCAAACCCATAACATGATGCAGCCACCACCATGCTTGAAAATATGAAGAGTGGTGCTCAGTGATGTGTTGTGTTGGATTTGCCCCAAACATAACGCTTTGTATTCAGGACAAAGTTAATTTCTTTGCCCAATTTTTTTGCAGTTTTGCTTTAGTGCCTTATTGCAAATAGGATGCATGTTTTGCAATATTTGCATTCTGTACAAGCTTCCTTCTTTCCACTCTATCATTTAGGTTAGTATTGTGGAGTAACTACAATGTTGTTGATACATCCTCAGTTTTCTCCTATCACAGCCATTAAACTCTGTAACTGTTTTAAAGTAACCATTGGCCTCATGGTGAAATCCCTGAGCGGTTTCCTTCCTCTCAGGCAACTGAGTTACAAAGGACAAACTGTATCTTTGTAGTGACTGGGTGTCTGCTTTTTCTATTTTTACCCATCTACCAACAGGTGCCCTTTGCGAGGCATTGGAAAACTTCCCTGTTCTTTCTGGTTGAATCTGTGTTTGAAATTCACTGATCGACTGAGGGACCTTACAGATAATTCTATGCGTGGGGTACAGAGATGAGGTAGTCATTCAAAAATAATGTTCTTGCAACTTATTTTGTGACTTGATCAAAGGAAAGTATTACCCCTGAACTTATTTAGGCTTGCCATAACAAAGGGGTTGAATACCTTTTAGATATTTTTTATTAACCCCTTTTCGGAGGACAAATTTCTTTGTTTTTGTACAACTTTTCTGCTACATACACTACCGGTCAAAAGTTTCAGAACACCTACTCATTCAAGGGTTTTTCTTTATTTATACTATTTTCTACATTGTAGAAAAGTAGTGAAGACATCAAAACTATGAAATAACACATATGGAATCATGTAGTAACCAAAAATGTGTTAAACAAATAAAAATAAATGTTATATTTGAGATTCTTCAAATAGCCACCCTTTGCCTGGATGACAGCGTTGCACACTCATGGCATTTTCTTCATGAGGTAGTCACCTGGAATACATTTCAATTAACAGGTGTGCCTTCTTAAAAGTTCATTTGCTCGACTGGGGGACCTTACAGAAAATTATATGCGTGGAGTACGACTCTGTCAATCACTGCATTCTTATCGGCAGACTCAACAGCATTGGTTTCTCAAATGACTGCCTTGCCTGGTTCACCAACTACTTCTCAGATAGAGTTCAGTGTGTCAAATCGGAGGGCCTGTTGTCCGGACCTCTGGCAGTCTCTATGGGGGTGCCACAGGGTTCAATTCTCGGGCTGACTCTTTCCTCTGTATACATCAATGATGTTGTTCTTGCTGCTGGTGATTCTCTGATCCACCTCTACGCAGACAAACACCATTCTGTATACCTCTGGCCCTTCTTTGGACACTGTGTTAACAAACCTCCAGATGAGCTTCAATGCCATACAACACTCCTTCTGTGGCCTCCAACTGCTCTTAAATGCAAGTAAAACTAAATGCATGCTCCTCAACCGATCGCTGCCCACACCCACTCGCCCGTCTAGCATCACTGCTCTGGACGGTTCTGACTTAGAATATGTGGACAACTACAAATACTAGCTGTCTGGTTAGGCTTAGTATTTCACAACAAAGCATCCTTCACTCATGCTGCCAAACATACCCTCGTAAAACTGACTATCCTACCGATCCTTGACTTCGGCGATGTCATTTACAAAATAGCCTCCAACACTCTACTCAGCAAATAGGATGTAGTCTATCACAATGCCATCCGTTTTGTCACCAAAGCCCCATATACTACCCACCACTGCAACCTGTATGCTCTCGTTGGCTGGCCCTTGCTTCATATTTGTCGCCAAACCCACTGGCTGCAGGTCATCTATAAGTCTTTGCTAGGTAAAGCCCTGCCTTATCTCAGCTCACTGGTCACCATAGTAGTCCCCACCAGTAGCATGCGCTCCAGCAGGTATATTTCACTGGTCATCCCCAAAGCCAGCTACTCATTTGGCCGCTTTTCCTTCCAGTTCTCTGCTGCCAGTGACTGGAACGAATTTCAAAAGTCGCTGAAGATGGAGTCTTATATCTCCCTCACTAACTTCAAGCATCAGCTGTCAGAGCAGCTTACCGATCATTGCACCTGTACACAGCCCATCTGTAAATAGCCCACCCAACTACCTCATCCCCATATTGTTATTTATTTTTTTACTCCTTTGCACCCCAGTATCTCTGTACTTCACATTCAGCCTTCCCTGTAGCTCAGTTGGTAGAGCATGGTGTTTGCAACGCCAGGGTTGTGGGTTCGATTCCCACGGGGGGCCAGCACAGAAAAAAATGTATGAAATGTATGCATTCACTACTGTAAGTTGCTCTGGATAAGAGCGTCTGCTAAATGACTAAAATGTAAATGTAATCTTCTGCTCATCTATCACTCCAGTGTTAATGCTAAATTGTAATTTCACCACTATGGCCTATTTATTGCCTCACCTCCTTAATCTTACTACATTTGCACACACTGTATATATATTTTTCTATTGTGTTATTGACTGTAAGTTTGTTTGTCCCATGTGTAACTCCGTGTTGTTTGTGTTACACTGCTTTGCTTTATCTTGGCCAGGCCGCAGTTGTAAATGAGAACTTGTTCTCAACTGGCCTACCTGGTTAAATAAAGGTGAGAAAAAAAATAACAATTGTGGAATTTATTTCCTTGTTAATGCGTTTGAGCCATTCAGTTGTGTTGTGACTAAGTAGGGGGGTATACAGAAGATAGCCCTATTTTGTAAAAGACCAAGTCCATAATATGGCAGGAACAGCTCAAATAAGCAAAGACGAAACAACAGTCCATCACTATTTTAAGACATGAAGATCAGTCAATACGGAAAATTTCGAGAACTTCGAAAGTTTCTTCAAGTTCAGTCGCAAAAACCATCAAGCGCTATGATGAAACTGGCTCTCATGAGGACCGCCACAGGAATGGAAGACCCAGAGTTATCTCTGCTGCAGAGGATAAGTTCATTAGATTTACCAGCCTCAGAAATTGCAGCCCAAATTAATGCTTCAGAGTTCAAATAACAGACACATCTCAACATCAACTGTACAGAGGAGACTGTGTGAATCAGGCCTTCATGGTTGAATTGCTGCAAAGAAACCACTACTAAGGGACATCAATAAGAAGAAGAGACTTGTTTGGGCCAAGGAACACAAACAGTGGACATTAGACCGGTGTAAATCTGTCCTTTGGTCTGGAATCCAAATTGGAAATTTTTGGTTCCAAACGCTGTGTCTTTGTGAGACGTGGTGTGGTAAACGGATGATCTCCGCATGTGTATTTCCCACTGTAAAGCATGGAGGAGAAGGTGATATGGTGTGTGGGTGCTTTGCTGGTGACATTGTCTGTGATTTATTTCGAATTCAAGGCTCACTTAACCAGCATGGCTACCACAGCATTCTGCAGCGATACACCATCCCATCTGGTTTTGGCTTAGTGGGACTAAAATGTGTTTTTCAACAGGACAATAACCCAACACACCTCCAGGCTGTGTAAGGGCTATTTTACCAAGAAGGAAAGTGGATGGAGTGCTGCATCAGATGACCTGGCCTCCACAATCCCCGGGTCTCAACCAAATTGAGATGGTTTGGGATGAGTCGGAGCGCAGAGTTAAGGAAAAGCAGCTAACAAGTACTCACCATATGTGGGAACTCCTTCAAGACTGTTGGAAAAGCTTTCCAGTTGAAGCTGGTTGAGAGAATGCCAAGAGTGCGCAAAGCTGTCATCAAGGCAAAGGGTGGCTATTTGAAGAATCTCAAATATAAAATATATTTTGATTTGTATAACACTTATTTTTAACACTTATTTTCTACAAAGTAGAAAATAGTAAAAATGACGAAAAACCCTTGAATGAGTAGGTGTTCTAAAACTTTTGACCGGTAGTGTACATGCATTTTACATACACATTTTACATACATGATACTTTTATATAAAGCAGTCATTCCTCAGTAAAAAGGCACATGACAGCCCTCTTGGAGTTTGCCAAAAGGCACCTAAAGGACTCAGACCCTGAGAAACAAGATTCTCTGTTCTGATGAAACCAAGATTGAACCCTTTGGCCTGAATGCCAAACGTCACGTCTGGAGGAAACCTGGCACCATCCCTACGGTGAAGCATGGTAGTGGCAGCATCATGCTGTGGGGATGTTTTTCAGCAGCAGAGACTGGGAGACTAGTCAGCATCGAGGCAACTCCACACGCAGGGGTTGAATACTTATTGACGCAAGACATTTCAGATTTGTATTTTTAATTAATTGTTAAAAATGTAATAATTCCACTTTGACATTATGGGTGGGGTATTGTCTGTTGGCCAGCAAAACAAAATCTCAATCTAATCAATTTTAAATTCAGGCTGTAACGCAACAAAAAGTGGAAAAAATCAAGGGGTATTAATACTTTCTGAAGGCAATATTAAACTAAAACTGAGGGGACACAAGTTTCAACTGAGGGGGCTAAGACTTGTGGAATCGGGTATGGGCATACTTACAGTATATGTACAGTATATGCACTGTACAGCTTTACCTATGTGTTGTGCACCCATCCTGTCAACAAACAAAGAGTGGGCAATTTACCTGAAAGAGATGCCAAAATTTTAACAAGTAAACTGATAGTGAGTCTAGGGTCACGGTCACACTGGATTGAAAAGAATTACCCGGTCCCAAAACAATCCCTATTTCCATCTCCTAGTACAGTGTTTGAAGAACTGAGGCTAAGCATACCCATTGCATATAACATACATTTCAAAATGATTCCTAAACAAACTGAACATTGATACCAAACTATCATCTTACTCAAGTGGATTGTCAGCAGTAGCACCAGCAATCCTCATTGTGAAGGAACTCTACGATGGTGTTTGTATCAACTTCTTTGTTTTATTAATCTAGATAATTTTTTATAAGTGGTAAGAGTATTTTTTTAATTTTATTTTGTGTCATCCACGATTATTTTAAATGCATTGTGTCCACATGTGTGGTTGTATTGTGTTTTTAAATTGTCATATAAATGTAAAAAGAAAAAATACAAATCTTAATTTGTGTTAATGTTTTTTCATCAGCCTACTCAGTGACACCCACAGATCAGAACTATGTAGAGTTTACACAAATATGTGCATGTTATTTCTTACTGGATGACTCTGAAACCACTGTGAAATGAGCTACATTAGCTATAAATGTTTTATACACATATATAGCAGAAGGTTGACTGGTGAGCTAATGTGACTTATTTCACAGTGGTTTTAGAGTCCTGCAATAAGAGCTAAGATGCTAATATTTGTGTAAATTCTACATAGTTATGATCTGTGGGTGTCACTGAGTAAGCTGATACCCCATTCCACGGGTACACAGTCCGTAGGTTAGGCTGTACAGTGCAATTTGAATATTCAATAGGCACAATAGGCTGACTCTGAAGGTGATTTCCCACAGTCAAAGTCCTGCAATAAGAGCTAAAATGCAAATATTTGTGGAAACTCCTGAGAATTGTTTTCTGTGGGTGTCACTGTGTAAGCTGATACCTTGTTTCAGGGTGCACAATTCATAGCTAAGGCTGTGTAGTGCAGTACAGTGTAATTTAAACAGTGTTTTCTGTTTATTGTCAAACTAATTCATTATTGTATTTAATCTTAAATTATGTAACATTCTCTAGCATTATCTAGACTAGCCCAATATTCGATTAAAGGAGCCAATAGTTACTCCTTAGTCCAAGGACCTTACATGTTCTGTATAAAGGGAAAATTGGCTCTGGAAGCCAAAACAGTGAGTCGATTCTCAATTGCAATACGGTTCTAGAAACATAAATCCTTGTACTGTAATATCACATCAAAATAATTTCACAAATGCAAAATACACACTTACTGTACAAAATACACACTTACATAACCGGTTTTAACAGTTGCAGCCGACAGTATTTTTCAGTGACAACACGTTTGTGGCGCCCGTCTTCCGTTTACACACAGGTGTTTGAAGATGCAGATAGCTAATTAGCACAGGTAATCCACTCTGTCTTCCGTCTGTTTTCCGAAGTGCTGTAACAAGGAAATATGGCCGTGCAAGAACCGTAAGGGTGGGTATAATTAAACTTTTTTAAATTATTATTATTTCTGCTTTCAAAACCGTACTGCAAGCGATGCGGCTGTAAACAAAACTCCCACCTACAGAAGACGCCTTCGTCCAATGACTCTTATGTGTAATGTAATAATGGAACTTAGAGTCATGATCAAGGGCTATATCTAGTACAAATATGGAATGATTCCACTATTTGTATCTTTCAAATTTGTATCTGTTTGCATCACTTCAAACGAATTACTTTTATTTTGAAGGGGAACCTCAAATTCGTTATTCTGGCTAGCTTCACATAGGTAGGGAGAAGGCCAGGGCCGCGTTCAGCAGGAGAACTTACACAACGTTGTCCAACGTTCAAATACAAATGTATTATGTTGAACAAACATGCAGTGGTGTAAAGTACTTAAGTAAAAATACTTTTTAGTACTACTTAAGTCGTTTTTTGGGGTATCTGTACTTTACTTTACTATTTATATTTTTAACTACTTTTACTTCACTAAATTCCTTAAGAAAATAATGTACTTTTTACTCCATACACCCCAAAGTACTCGTTATATTTTGAATGCTTAGCAGGACAGGAAAATTGTCAAATTCTTGCGCTATCAACCAAATATCATCCCTACTGCCTCTGATCTGGCGGACTCACTAAACACACATGCTTCGTTTGTAAATTATGTCTGAGTGTTGGTGTGTGACCCTGGCTATCTGTAAATAAAATAAAAAATAGAAAATTGTGCCGTCTGGTTTGCATAATATAAGGAATTTTAAATTATTTATACTTTTACTTTTGATACTTATGTATATTTTAGCAATTACATTTACTTTCGATACTTAAGTATATTTAAAACGAACTACTTTTAGACTATTACTCAAGTAACATATTACTGGGTGACTTTTTACTTGAGTCATTTTCTATGAAGGTACCTTTACTTTTACTCAAGTACGACAATTTGGTACATTTTCCACCACTGCAAACATGCCTCTCTGATTCTAAGGAATCATGTCAGTTCTATGCATGGCATTTCTAACTGCAACGTTGCAAAACATTTTTGTACTGACATGCACAGGCGAACCCACTGAAAGAGGGGCCGTGCTGATTGTAAGGAGATTGCGACAGCCGGTTAAATGGCGTCCCTTGACAAGGCAAGAACAAAATCAAATCAAATCAAACTTTATTTGTCACATGCGCCGAGTACAACTAGTGTAGAAACGCTTACTTACAAGCCCTTAACCAACAGTGCAGTTCAAGAAGACTTGGTAGGTGTGGTGAAGTTCTCGGAAACCGAGGCTTGCTCCGAGGGTCAGGATAAAGATGAGTCTGTGATGGTAGGAGTGAAGTTTTTGGAAAAAGTGGACTCTTGCTTTTTGGCTGATTCATTTGAGGTTTCACCGTGGATGGAAACAGAGTTGGGTGCTGTGGAATCAGTGAGGGTGACCAGAAGTTGTCTTGTGATAATTGTATGTGTTTCTGCTGGACAGAGGGAACAGGCGCTCCGCGTTAAATTAATGGGGACAAGAGAGGTGAATTGTTTTGCTCTCAAGAAAAGGGCGCCATTGAAACGAGTGATTACTTTGGTAGCGGTAAATGTGAAAGCTGACCAACTGAAGGGGAAGATTCCCCGTGTTTGTGATGCTCGTTGTTTGGAGTGACGCAGACAGGATGGCGTGAGTGGAGAAACAGAAGTCATTGTTTGTTCTTTTGAATTTTGTTGTTGAGTCTTTTCCCGACAAAGTGATGTTAGGATATATAAGTTATCCTATACGAGCTTTTATGCCGACTATATTACGTTACTACAGGTGTTAAGCTTATGGGCCAGCAACATACCACCCTACATCCCACTGCTGGCTTGCTTCTGAAGCCAAGCAGGGTTGGTCCTGGTTGGTCCCTAGATGGGAGACCAGATGCTGCTGGAAATGGTGTTGGAGGACCAGTAGGAGGCACTCTTTCCTCAGGTCTAAAAACAAATATCCCAATGCCCCAGGGCCTGTGTAGGGTGCCGTCTTTCAGATAAGACGTTTAATGGGTGTCCTGATTCTCTGTGGTCCCTAAAGAACACATGGCACTTATTGTAAGAGTAGGGGTGTTAACCCTGGTGTCCTGGACAAATTCCCAATCTGGCCCTCATACCATCACAGTCACCTAATCATCCCCAGCTTACAATTGGCTCATTCATCCCCCTCCTCTCCCCTGTAACTATTCCTCAGGTTGTTGCTGTAAATGAGAATGTGTTCTCAGTCAACTTACCTGGTAAAAAAATTGTAAAATGGGCATGTGGCAGCAGTGTATAGGATGGAGGTTCCTAGGTGTGCAGAAGGGAAGTTAAGTGGTGGTGTCCCATCTTTTCATGCTGTTGGCCTGAAGTAGGACTAAATAGATTTAACCCTCCTGTTGTGTTCATTACATGTTAATTCATTCTGTGTTCCCGGTCCAAAATGGCCACCCCATTATAGCTCATTATAAATCCATAAGAATACATATATTATCACCTAATGTTGTGTTAGATCTTTTTATCAACTTAAGTTCTTGTGGACATTACACGCTTTGAACTTCTATTTTCTATTTATGGCCTGTAGGCCTCATTGACCTGGGCTCATACAACTAGTTTTTGAGTTTTAAAAAAAAGCATAATGTATGGATTATTTTGACTATAACAAATACTCAGATGAAACATCTTGTGCTATTTATCACAGACTACTTTGTGTCAAAGTTTAACAAGGACTCTCTCCTCCTCACCAGTGTCATGATCAAAGATATGATCAAGAGCCTCACATACAGTATATTGTTTGTTCATTGTGCTGCCACAGAATGAATTGTGAACAAGGCCTCAAAAAAGCTTTATATACCAGAGCTGTGAGAACAGTTCTATATATTATTGAAACAATGTTGTGATTGTTTGTGAGAATGCCAACAGGTGTGGTTCCCGTGGGGGAACGATTCTATTGGGGAAAGGTTCATGTGAGGGTTGCCATGGAAGCCAAGAAGGGAGTGAGGTGTGTGTGTGTGTGTGTGTGTGTGTGCGCGCACGTGCGTGCTCAAACACACATGCATGTGGGGGTCTGGGAGAGGAAGTGCGTCTATCTGATGAATGAGAATGTGCCTGAACTCAATTTTATACACTAATTGTAATCTCACCCATTCATTTCTTTTGACTGGTCATTTTTGACCAGGAACACCACAGGTGTACAAAAGTTCAATAAAACACCCAAAATCATCAAAATGTATTTTGTGTGTTCAGATGCCCTGTGTGGACAAAGTCATGGAACCTTATGACAATCATATTAAATGAAAACTTGCAAATCGGTCCAATTCGACCGGAACACAGCAGGAGGGTTAAATAGGGGAGTGTGGTATTTATTATTATTATTTGTTAGTGTAGTGTTAGATGGTAGGGTATTTGTTGTATTACATTTTTTTGTTGATTTAATAATAAAAAAATATTATTATTATTATTAATATTAAGCAAAGGATAAGGGAGTTATACTCCAGTCTAGTAGACGGCGGTAATGTAACATTTATTGGATGCCAACCACCGTTAAACCTCATCGAAGAAGAACCCACTGAGCGAACGAACCCAGCTTTGCCCATCGCTTGTCTGTCTGGAAAGACTCCGCAAATGAAAACTTGTGGTGGTGGGGAACGACCCCGCCGACAGCCGACCCGTTCCGTGTGCCCCCGCAAGGGGTTTCTCTCCGCAGGTCTGGCTTTGTTCTGCTGTAATTGAATGTAACTAGGTAACAAGAGTCCGAATAATATGGCCATGCGCTGTCTTTTCTTGGCTCGGAAAAGTCTCAACTGCGTCGGCAGATTACAACTATTTTTGTCGAATGATCACAGGTAAGGTTGGTCAACATATCCCTCTAGCTATTCCCAAAAAATACAGTGTAAAGTAAAGACCCAACTTTCAACGCTGCGGGAACAAGCTTGCTGTACAAAAGCTAGCTAGCTAACGCTGCTTTTAGCAACATTAGTTCGTTTAATAGCGTTAACGGTTAGCTCACTGACGGTTTTAGATTAAGTCAGTGGTCGCTAGCTAGCTAATTTATGCTTCATAACGGGTTAACTAGCTACTTGTAGGGAAGTCGAAGGAATGGGCTGCTGCCATCAAATAGCGTTCCGTCCCAATTGGCGACAGATTTTCATGTGAATATTCTAAAATCCGCATAAAAACAATGTGCATTTTCCCACTAGAAATGTTTCCATCAAATTGACTAGTCTTTGCGTGATGATTTAAACATTAATTTTGGGGTTAAATTACCATGTACCGAATAACAAATACAAGTTAAATGGGTTTCTATCGCGTTTAACTCTACTGGCGGTTTTGTCACAAAGAAAATGTGCGTTATATAACGAATGTGCCCACTGATGTTGGCATCATTAGCCAACATCTTGCATATACAGTGCGGGTGTAGGGTATAGCCTACATGATGAGATTAGTATGGACAAAAGAGCGAAATTATTTATATTTTTTAGCAGCCAAGCATCGATCGTCTTGTCACCAGAATAAAACCCTCGATATTTCTGAAAAGGGACATCAAGCCCATCACCTTGCACGTTCACCACCCTGTGAAGTTCATCGTAACTTATTTGATCTGTAGTATAATAAACTGCATACTTTACGGAGTCGTAGTGGGAGGACCACACATGTCATCGCGTGACTAAGTTTACTTCGATATGATGGTTATTATATCATTATGTGCGCATAAAAGCGTTTCTACCGCCATTTCTCGCATAATTAATTTTACCGACACAGAAAGATCCCACATTGTCTAGCAATTTTTGTTTTGTTGACATTTGGAAAGTTTCCGACAAATCTGTAGTTCCACCAGGCCTGTGATTATATTGTTTATCCTACATGTACTTTACTCTGAAAAGGTTGTATGGAAACCTGGTTACTGACATTAGAACCAGGAGCTGCTGCACATTCAATATGGGAGCTATTTCTATACTAGAGCGCCCAGTTAAATTGTGCATTTTTAAAATCATTAGCTAAGTGGTTAAACTAGTGAGAAATGTGATTATAGAAGAGAAAAAAATCTTGAGTTTGCGTCATTTACTGTCTTAAATGAAGATATAGCAAAATAATTGAATATGTAATTAATTTATATTACGCTCTTTTCCATGATGTGGACAGTATGATATTACATTACATAAACAGACGTTTTGACCACATCAAATTGGGGGGGAATTACCTTTCTTTATACCTCAGTGGGAATTACACATCCCTTTTGACCGAAAATTGGGGATGTTAGTATAAAGGTTTTTGGTCAACAAGATCATTTACTTAAAACGGATCAATATCTTTTGTTTTGTACTGTTGATTTTCTCATATGTGCTGGGGGTCGCAGGACTTACAACGCTGCTGTCATTTTCTTTCTCAAACGGAACAAATAATTCAGGGGGGTTTCTCTATGAAAGTTGCCAGCCACACACCAATACACAGATTTGACAGACAAACTATCAGTTAAATAGCAGCCAACTGTTGTCACAGATTGTGTTTACATACACACTAATAATTCAATATTAAACTGATTATGGAAGTAGTCTTGTAAACACCATACTCAGATTATCTTGTTTGGCTTAAGGTCAAAATCGAAAGTAAGCATACACCAATTAAAACACCTGGTTTTCTGAGCAATCTTTCAAACTATTAGAACATGTAATTGGGCATTGCAGCATCACATTTTATATGCACATGTGCAGCACCTGTAGCGCAAGTCTCCCTCTTATGTGTGAGTGAAGTGAGTTTGGAAAAACTGAAAGTATGCATCTTAGAAATACACTGCTCAAAAAAATAAAGGGAACATTAAAATAACACATCCTAGATCTGAATGAATGAAATAATCTTATTAAATACTTTTTTCTTGACATAGTTGAATGTGCTGACAACAAAATCACACATAAATAATCAATGGAAATCCAATTTATCAACCCATGGAGGTCTGGATTTGGAGTCACACTCAAAATTAAAGTGGAAAACCACACTACAGGCTGATCCAACTTTGATGTAATGCCCTTAAAACAAGTCAAAATGAGGCTCAGTAGTGTGTGTGGCCTCCACATGCCTGTATGACCTCCCTACAACGCCTGGGCATGCTCCTGATGAGGTGGCGGATGGTCTCCTGAGGGATCTCCTCCCAGACCTGAACTAAAGCATCCGCCAACTCCTGGACAGTCTGTGGTGCAACGTGGCGTTGGTGGATGGAGCGAGACATGATGTCCCAGATGTGCTCAATTGGATTCAGGTCTGGGGAACGGGCGGGCCAGTCCATAGCATCAATGGTACTGCTTGCCGTGCGGTAGCAGAGAGAACAGTCTATGACAAAGGTGGCAACTTCCTCTGACACCGCCTGGTATAGAGGTTCTGGATGGCAGGAAGCTTGGCCCCAATGATGTACTGGGCTGTACGCACTACCCTCTGTAGCGTCTTGCGGTCGGAGGCCAAGCAGTTGCCATGTCAGGTGGTGATGCAACCAGTCAGGATGCTCTCGATGGTGCAGCTGTAGGACTTTTTGAGGATCTGAGGACACATGCCAAATCTTTTCAGTCTCTTGAGGGGGATAGGTGTTGTTGTGCCCTCTTCACGACTGTCTTGGTGTGTTTGGACTATGATAGTTTGTTGGTGATGTGGACACCAAGGAACTTGAAGCTCTCAACCTGCTACACTACAGCCCTGTCGATTTAAAATTGGGGCGTGCTCGGCCCTCCTTTTCCGTAGTCCACGATCATCTCCTTTGTCTTGATTACGTTGAGGGAGAGGTTGTTGTCCTGGCACCACATCCCTATAGGCTGTCTCATCGTTGTCGGTAATCAGGCCTACCACCGTTGTGTCGTCAGCAAACTTAATTATGGTGTTGGAGTCTTGCTTGGCTACGTAGTCATGGGTGAACTGGGAGAACAGGAGGGGACTGAGCACACACCACTGAGGGGCCCACGTGTTGAGGAGGCATTTAGTCCCAAGGTCCTTAGCTTAGTGATGCGGTTTGAGTGCGCTAGAGTGCTGAGCTGTAGTCGATGAACAGCATTCTCACGTAGGTGTTCCTTCTGTCCAGGTGGGAAAGGGCAGTGTTGAGTAAAATAGAGATTGCATCATCTGTGGATCTACTCCAGGCTTTGCTACATATCATCTATGAAAATCCCAATAGTTCAAAAAGCGTTTTTGACAACATACTGAAAAAAGGTAACGGAACAATACTCAGAGAAGTTCATCTAAAAATGTATCTAAATATTGCAAAGTTTTGGCAAAGACAGTGATATACACACTGTTCCCCATCATCTCCACATCTTGGGTATTTATCCCTCGCTCCAGTGGTGTAGTGGAGGGTATATGCCGCCGTATACCCACATTTTTGCATATACTCACTTCTTAATCCCCACTGATGTGTATCAAAGCAGTGTAGTGCAGGTGTATGCCGTATCAATTATGTAGTGCAATAGAGAAATTATGCACAAAGTAGCCTACACAATCGCAAAGCACGTGAAATATATTAACATGTGTGCCACACACATATCTAGTTTCAGCGGAATATCAGACGGCATTGGCAGCAAGAGCGCGCCGCTTTCAACTGGTTGTTGCATGGAGCAGCTCACAGATTTGAACGACAACCAGCCGTGACTGGGAGACCCATAGGGCAGCACACAATTGGCCCAGCGTCGTCCGGGTTAGGGGAGGCTTTGGCCAGAGGGGCTTTACTTGGTTCATCGCGCTCTAGAGACTCCTTGTGGCGGGCCGGGCGGCTGCAGGCTGACCTCGGTTGTCGATTGAACGGTGTTTCCTCCAACACATTGAGGCTGGCTTCCTGGTTAAGCGGGCTGGTGTTAAGAAGCGCGGTTTGGCGGGTCATGTTTCGGAGGACGCATGACTCGACCTTCGCCTCCCGAGCACGTTGGGGAGTTGCAACGATGAGACAAGATTGTAATTGGAATTAGGATAAAAGGGAGATAAAATACAAAAAATATTACAAAAAATGTTGTCCAAAGTATTGGTTAAATCTTCGAGACGCGCAATTCAGTCATGTGCTGTTTGAATTAATTTCTAAAGCCTTTCCCAAAAAACCTTCAACTAAATGTTGACTGCAAAGTAGACCTTCCTGGCAGAAGGATTTAATGATGATTTGTATTAATCAGCAGGGCATTTATTTTCCAAATTCTGCCATTATATGTAGGCCAACATTGTATCCTACATTACAGAAACACCGCTAGCCAAATGGTCTCTTGCTAGGTTCACAATTTAATAGTCTTTTGCTTTCCAGGGCTTTGATTGGCCTGTACAGCACAGCGGCAAAGCATTGGGGAACAGGTGATAATTGCAGTGGTGATGACACCACAGATGACTCCAGCCATACGATGACCAATGTGAGACTGCTGGAGATGAGGGCCAGCAAGCTGGAGGAGCAGGTCAGGGAGCTCACGGTAAGAGCCTCGATGGCGGTGAGAGTAAGGAGGAAGATTCTTTGTCTTGACTGGTGCTACCTACAGCCTGCATAGATTTGTTTAGATTTTTCCCTGGAAATACAAAGAATTAAATCACGTATGATGTACTATACTGTATTGTATTTCAGGAAAGATACAAAAGGGCCATGGCTGACTCTGACAACGTTCGAAAAAGAACTCAGAAGTTTGTCCAAGACGCCAAGCTTTTTGGTGAGATGTTTTTTCTCCTACCCTGACATCATACCTAGTGTGGTCCCTCTACTTCAATGGTATTCATTTTCGCCTTGAATTTCTGGGGACCCCAATTTTTTCCCACCAGAATTTCTGGCGATTCCTCCCCAAATCTAATGACACAACCTTAAAGTCTAAAATCCTATTTTTACATCAATACATATCCTTCAATTCATAAAATGAAAATAAACTACATTTACTACAAAATACATTTACTCAATAAAATTGTATTTTTCCAATGATCGTTCTCAACTTTTGTATATTGCCCCCCCCCCCCCCCCAAAAAAATACCCCACTGCTCTACTTTGTGCAGTTCTAATTCCTCTCCCTTACCACCACTCAAACAGGGATCCAGAGTTTCTGCCGTGAACTGGTTGAGGTGGCTGACCTGCTAGAGAAGACTACAGACAACCTGCAGGAAGAAGAGGGCCAGAGGCTGGCTCAGGTCCAGGACAGGCTGCAGGGGATCTTCACAAAGCACGGCCTGAATAAGATGAGCCCTGTTGGGGATAAATACGACCCTTACCAGCATGAGATAGTGTGCCACACTCCTGCTGAGGGAGGGGAGCCCAGCACCGTTACTATAGTGAAACAGGATGGGTACAAGCTCCACGGACGCACCATTCGTCATGCCCAGGTGGGCATCGCTGTGATGAAGCAGGAGCAGGACTAGGGCTTGTGCTAGTCTCTGCCCTCACTGTAGTACTTTACTATCTGCACCTTACAGTTCTAGCTTTGCATTTCAATGTTTTAGTGGGTTGTTCCAATTTGGTTACGTTCTCATTATGTACAGTCATGTATATAACAATTTATTTGACCTTTTTTCTGTATTTTACAATCTGAAAATAATGGGCTTGTTCACATTCTTCTAGAATATAATCATTTTTAGATTGTGCCTAATCATGTGAATGTGTTGGGTGTTTTCCATAAGTGCCGGTCGTCAGCTAAATAGCCGATAAGACTCAGTGTAAGCCGGCTACTTCATAAACTAACTAGGCTTTTCATTTAAAAGTTTCAATTCGCTAGTCAGAAAAGTCTGTGTAGCCTTCTCCCACTTGAATGAACGACATGCGTCTTCTAGTGATTTATTGATAGGACAGGTACCTGTCAGTCAAAAAGTGATGGTTTGTCAGTCTGCTGTCTTTCCCAGGCCTCAGTACCTATTATTTTTGTACATCGGTTGGCTGCAGTCTAATTTCTTTTCACGGAGGAGGGAGAGCATGATGCTTATTTTTCGTCTCCTGTGAGTGAATTAACACGTCCCATATAAAGTGGTAACAATGAGTTAAAATCCACTTATTGTTTTATGGCACATTCATTTTTCTTGTGCGTGTTTCATAGGCCAATACAGGCGCATAGGCTATTTACTGTGCTTTGATTGACGACCGAATTGCAAGTGTTTATTAGTTAATGAAAGATGTTGAACTGACTGAATGAAGTCAATATCCTGTTGCTATTCATAAATAATACAACGTAGTTATATGTCCATTGTTTCGCATCGGGACAAGGAAACAAAATATCTTGTTTTCTACTTTCCGAGGATTCGTAGCCCATGTCAAGACTTGCCAGTGTAGCCTAGTGATGGGTTGTTCGCGTACGAATGGCTCTTTTTGAATGGATCTGTTTGGTGAACGGAAACAAATCGCTGCCTTTCTTTTGATCCTATCAGTATGGACACATGCTCGAACGATGCGCTTGGCGAATGTTCTTTCTGCGTGGTGTTTTGGGAAACGTTACATCTTCGGTTGTTGTAGGAAAGATGCATAGTTAAAACACACGTAAGCCTAAGTTCCTTTGGGAAACCGGGCCCTGGGAGGTAAAGTCGTTAAAATATTCAATCATTTAGCTGTGTATTTCGGATTGAATCAGGGCATTAGAATGTACCAGAGGCCACCAAAATAGAGCTTGTTTTGCAAAAAAATCTCAGGGGGCATGCCTACCTTGACCCCTCCAGCCCGGATCTCCCTTGGCTGGCTGCTTTTTCTATTATTTGGCTGGCTACTCCCATGTACTTATGGAAAACACTGGCGTTAGCTATTTTACTAACATTTAAAGATATGTAAAGGTACTTGAGGATATTGTTATACTGCATATTTGCATAAGACCTGGTTGAGGAAAACCTTTTGTTTACTAATGTGAATGGAAGATAGGTTTCTTTTAAGGACCCCTTGTGTTAATGTGAACGTCTCTGGTTTCAGGTCCACATACATTTCTCCCACACTATTATGTGGACTGTGTACATTTCTAGAGGTCGCATTATTCACACTGCACTTCAGAATTGTTTTGTTTTTTTCTGTATGTGAGCAAGTAAGAATTAAGTCCTTGACGTTTGAGAGAATCTGTGATATTACAGGATGGGATGGTTACGTAGAATGTGTAGTTACCTGTAATTGTCCCTTATGATGAAGGTGGCACCTTTTACATTGAAAATGTTGGGATTTATGTATTTATATAGACAAATGTTTGTTTAGCATTTCCCAAAGAGTATTGTGTGGGATGCAGCTACGAAATAGATTCAGTTAAAGGCACTTTTAAGAAGGATCTTTGAGCCTTTTAAAACATATAGATAGTATGGATAACATTTTCTGTCAAGTCATTTTGCTTATAAATGAAGCACCACACGTGTGGTTGAGAAGTTATGGTATTCTCTAACAAATTATTTTGCTTTCAGACTACCACACTACATCACATTATTGCCTTAATAAATGTATTAGAAAATTGTTTGTCACTTGAGTTTAATCATTTGAAATGTGGAGGTGGGTTCTGCAAGGTGATCCGTTTTTAGATTTGGAAAAGGAAAGTTTGAAGCTAGCCCTAAAGTTGGATGAAGAGAACACCAGGAACATGAATTTACTTGCTCGTCGAAAATAGGTAGAAAGATTGAGTTTTTCTGAAGGGCCGGTGGTAGTGAAGATCGGTAGTCCTTCTCCGCAGCCTGAGTATCAAACATTATTTGTGAAGTGGACTTTGTCATTAATCATGCTTCCATCCACAGTTTTTATGCAAGTAAAGTTATAGCGTATATATTTTTTTTAAATGACAGCTGTGATGGAAACAAAGTTTTGGTACAATTTTATAAAGGCCGACAGATAGTGTTTGTTTGACATGGTGGGATCTTTTTGTCTGTCAAATTAATTATGTGAGAAATGTCGGTGGAAACACCTTTGTGTGCAAATATTGATATAATAACCATCATATCGAAGTAAACTTGGAGTGACATGATAATATGGTGTGTGGTACTATTAGGCTGATGATTACATAAGTTATGATGAACTTCACAGGGTAGCTAAAGTGCACAGTGATGAGTTTAATGTACCTTTCCAATAAATATTGAGGATCTTATTCTGGTGAGATGATAATCAATGCTTGACTGCCATTTGACCAATCAAAATGATTTTTCTGTGTGCAGGAGGGCATGGGACGAAAGAGTGTAGTTTCGGTGGAAAAGGTGGAGTGTTTCAACTGTAATTACCAATTGGATACCATGGAAATGGGAGACATCTGGGGATCAGAAATGTCCTGTGCGGGTGAGACCGATTGACATTTCCAGGGTGAGAGCAGTGCAGAAAGTGTCATGCTGAGGCAGTGAGGAAAGTAGAGGATGATGGGCAAAGGGTGAGGGAGATGATCCCTGTGAGTATTAGGCCAGTACAGAGTGACCCGAACAGTTTGCTTTAGTAAAGGTGGCTTCTTGGCGGTATTGGTGTGGTTATTAATTGTACCACACAGATGGAAAGGAAATCCCAGAAGACTGAATTGATGGTAGCAGCAGCAGAGACATTTTTGTATATCATATTTTAGTGCATGAGAACTACAAGGGTTTTGAGAGAAGGAGTACCAGCCTCCCAGGCCGATGGGCTGGAGTAGGTTCTGTTGGGGACAAAGTAGTGGAAAGGGTTGGTGAGGTGTGTTAGGGATAGTGGTATATACACTGAACAAAAAATATAAACACAACATGCAACAATTTCAAAGATTTGACTGAGTTACAGTTCATATAAGGAAATCAGTCAATTGAAATGAATTCATTAAGCCCTAATCTATGGATTTCACATGATGGGAATACATATATGCTTCTGTTGGTCACAGATACCTCAGAAAAAGGTAGGGATGTAGATCAGAAAACCAGTCAGTGTCTGGCGTCACCACCATTTGCCTCATGCAGCGTGACACATCTCCTTCGCATAGAGTTGATCAGGCTGTTGATTGTGGCCTGTGAAATGTTGTCCCACTCCTCTTCAATGGATATGTGAAGATGCTGGATATTGGCGGGAGCTGAAACACACTGTCGTACATGTCGATCCAGAGCATCCCAAACATGTTTAATGGGTGACATGTCTGGTGAGTATGCAGGCCATGGAAGAACTGGGACATTTTCAGCTTCCAGGAATTGTGTACCGATCCTTGCGACATTATCATGCTGAAAAATGAGGTGATGGCGGTGGATGATTGGCACGACAATGGGCCTCAGGATCTGATCACGGTATCTCTGTGCATTCAAATTGCCATGGATAAAATGCAATTGTGTTCATTGTCCGTAGCTTATGCCTGCCCACCGCCTTCATGGGGCACTCTGTTCACAAAGTTGACATCAGCAAAGAGCTCGCCCACACAACGCCATACACCCTGTCTAACATCTTCCCTATCTGCCCTGTACTGTTGAAACCGGGATTCACCTGTGAGGAGTACTCTTCTCCAGTGTGCCAGTGGCCATCGAAGGTAAGCATTTACACCGAACTGTAGTCAGGTCAAGACCCCTGTGAGGATGACAAGCATGCAGATGAGCTTCCCTGAGACAGTTTCTGACAATTTGTGCAGACATTTTTCGGTTGTGCAAACCCACAGTTTCATCAGCTGTCCAGGTGGCTGGTCTCAGACGATCCCGCAGGTGAAGGAGCGGGATGTGGATGTCCTGGGCTGGTGTGGTTACACATGCTCTGCGGTTGTAAGGCCGGTAGGACGTACTGCCAAATTCTCTAAAACTACGGAGGCAGCTTATGGTTGACATTCCTGCAGTCAGCATGCCAATGTCACGCTCCCTCAAAACTTGAGACATCTGTGGCATTGTATTGTGTGGCAAAACTGCATATTTTAGAGTGGCCTTTTATTGTACCAAGCACAAGGTGCACCTGTGTAATGATCATGCTTTTTAATCAGCTTCTTGATATGCCACAACTGTCAGGTAGATGGATTATCTTGGCAAAGGAGAAATGCTCTCTAACATGGATGTAAACAAATTTGTGCACAACATTTGAGAGAAATAAGCTTTGTGCGTATGGAAAATTACTTGGATATTTTATTTCAGCTCATAAAACATGGGACCAACACTTTACATGGAGGTGCAATTTCCTTTTTTCCCCATTTTCTTGTGAACAAATGTGCTATGCACTTTCCAAACTGTGAAAGGCAGCAATACGCAACATAGCATCTAGTCTGCCGGAAAGCCACACAAAGAAGTACTTTCTTGATGGAGAATCATGACGAAGTGGATGTCTAGTATGAATCGAGAAGCATGTCTAATAAAGTTGATGATGAATGGAAAAAAGTAGTATCAAAAAATGGAGCAAGAATAAATCTGTATAAAATTGGAGTGGATGATGATAGTAGGCCTATGTCGAATAAGGATTACTTTGTTTTTTGAATAAGCAATGATATTCAAGATTTGTTTTGAGGTTTCATAGAAGGTGTAGCATTCACTGTGAAAAGTGGAGTGAATCAGAGTGACCAGAATTGGGCTCAGTTCTGATTAATTGTAATTCAGGGTGGTATATCGGGAATATCTTATGCAGAGACGATTCATCGAGTTGAAAGATGTGATGATGTACAGTGCATTTGGAAAGTATTCAGACCCTTTGACTATTTCCACATTTTAACAGCCTTATTCTAAAAATGTATTACATTTTATTTTTTTGTTATCAATCGACACACAATACCCCATAATGACAAAGCAAAAACAGGTTTTCTGAAATATTAGCAAATGTTAAAAAAAAATTTAAAAAGAACTGAAATATCACATTTACATACAGTAGGTATTCAGACCCTTTACTCAGTATTTTGTTGAAGCACCTTTGGCAGCGATTACAGCCTCAAGTCTTCTTAAGTATGAAGCTACAAGCTTGGCACACCTGCATTTGGGGAGTTTCTCCCATTCTTCTCTGTAGATCCTCTCAAGCTCTGTCAGGTTGGATGGGGAGTGTCGCTGCACAGCTATTTTCAGGTCTCTCCAGAGATGTTTGATCGGGTTCAAGTCAGGGCTCTGGCTGGGCCACTCAAGGACATTCAGAGACTTGTCCTGAAGCCACTCCTGCGTTGTCTTGGCTGTGTGCTTAGGGTCGTTGTCCTGTTGGAAGGTGAATCTTCACCCCAGTATGAGGTCCTGAGTGCTCTGGAGCAGGTTTTCATCAAGGATCTCTCTGTACTTTTCTCCGTTCATCTTTCCCTCGATCCTGACTAGTCTCCCAGTCCCTGCCCCTGAAAAACATCCCCACAGCATGATGCTGCCTCCACCATGCTTCACCGTAGGGATGGTGCCAGGTTTCCTCCAGATGTGCTGCTCGGCATTCAGGCCAAAGAGTTCAATTTTGGTTTCTTCAGACCAGAGAATCTTGTTTCTCATGGTGTGGGAGTCCTTTAGGTGCCTTTTGGAAAACTCCAAGCGGGCTGTCATGTGCCTTTTACTGAGGAATGGCTTCCGTCTGGCCAATCTACCATAAAGTCCTGATTGGTGGAGTGCTGCAGAGATGGTTGTCCTTCTAGAAGGTTCTCCCATCTCCACAGAGGAACTCTTGAGCTCTGTCAGAGTGACCATCGGGTTATTGGTCACCTCCCTGACCATGGCCCTTCTCCCCTGATTGCTCAGTTTGGCCAGGCAGCCAGCTCTAGGAAGAGTCTTGGTGGTTCCAATCTTCTTCCTTATAAGAACGATGGAGGCCACTATTGTCTTGGGGACCTGCAATGCTGCAGACATCTTCCCCAGATCTGTGCCTCGACACAATCCTGTCTCGGAGCTCTATGGACAATTCCTTCGACTTCATGGCTTGGTTTTTGCTCTGACATGCACTGTCAACTGTGGGATCTTACATAGACAGGTGTGTGCCTTTCCAAATCATGTCCAATCAATTGAATTCACCACAGGTGGACTCCAATCAAGTTGTAGAAACATCTCAAGGATTATCAATGGAAACAGAATGCACCTGAGCTTAATTTCGAGTCTCATAGTAAAGGGTATGAATACTTATGTAAATAAGGTATTTCTGTTTTTTATTTGTAATAAATTTGCAAACATAAAAAAAAACAGTTAACGCTTTGTCATTATGGGGTATTGTGTGTAGATTGATGAGGGGAAAAAAATATTTCATACATTTTACAATAAGGCTGTAGTGAAACAAAATGTGGAAAAAGTCAAGAGTTCGGAATACTTTCCTGAATGCACTGTAGTAGAAGATATGGTAGTGGAGGCACCACAATCCATTGAGAATGTTTGTTGCTAGTTGGATTTTGTGGCGTTCATTGCCACAGTTAATAACTGTACAGTACAAGTGACAAAGAAATCAAAGAAACTGGACATATTTGTGGCACCAGCAAGAACATTTCTGGGCCTGCAGCGGAAGACTTTAGGTTGCAATCGTATCCCCGGTTCTCTGATAGTATGAGTGAGGTATTTCACTTATGGGATACGCCCCTAGCGTATTCGTCAGAAGCCTTTATTACACTACGCCAGCCATAATTGGCTGGACGTCGAGACGTGTGAATTGGGGGTGTCCCTCCTACCCTATAAAAGGTCAGATGCAGTGTGTCTGAGTCATTCAAAAATAAGCAACACCTCTTCTTCGCTCAAGGAAGGTGGTCTGGTGAAATACCTCACTCATACTATCAGAGAACCGGGGTTACGGTCGTAACCTGAAGTTCTTTTTCAAGTGTTCGTTTCGGTATTTCCCTCATGGGATATATTGACTCCCGTATTGCCAGACAAGCTCATCCTGACGACCGACTGCCCTGTGCGATATATCACACAAATGGGCCTTTCCCCTCAGAAGATCCTACACGTAAAACAGTATGTGCCAGAGTTGGTGCAGTGACATCGAGTCTATAAAACTTTGCAAATGTATGAGGTGAAGCCCAACTCGCTGCTGAGCAAATATCTTGGATAGATATGTCCTTAAATAAAGCCCAGGACGTAGCCATTCCTCTAGTAGAATGAGCCTGTAGCCAGCAGGAGACGGAAGACCTTTACTCTCCCACTAGTGAGAGCTTTACCCGTGTAAGGTTTCGCAGAGGAAACAAACAGCTGATCACATTTTGTAAACCCTTTAGTCCTGTCCATGTAGATGCGCAGAGTGCTTACTGGGCACAACATATGCAACCGTTGATGTTCCAGTTCTAGTAATAGGGCTGTCTTAAATTAAAGCATCTTCAGATCCACCTGTTCCAGGGGCTCAAAAGGCTGTTGGCATAGAGCATCCAAAACAACTGATAAGTCCTGGACGGGGCAGCTGTTTGGACACGCAAACAATGTGCAACCTTCATAAAACGGGCGACAAGAGGGTTTTGCCCCACTGTCGTGCTCCCAAGCCAAAATAGCTGCCAGATATACCGTAATAGTAGAAAAAGGCTTTCCTTTGGCTAATAATGCCTGTAGAAATGACAGGATTACCGGAACAGAGCACTGGAATGGCACTGTGATCTGTGATTTAGTGCACCATTTCTCAAACGCGCCATTTATAATCTTAAAGGGACCTGGTGGATGAGGCTGTAGCACTCTGAATAGTCGAAATGGCATTTTGGGGAAGCCCGGCAGTGTTCAAATTGAACCGTTCACGGGCCAGGCCCAGAGTGCCAACCGTTCTGGTGAGGATGGAAAATCTCCCTGCACAGTAGGTCTCGACGCAGAGGGAGGGGCCACAGTTGACTCCAAAGTAGTTGCGGGATCTCCGCTAGCCAGTGTTCCTCTGGCCAATGTGGTGCTATTAGTATGAGAGATAGACCCTTCTCCCACACCCTGGATAGTGTGTGGGGAATGCATACAGGAGGATGCGTGGCCACTCGTGTGCCAACGTGTCCACTCCCATTGGTGCATCCCGATCCTTCAGGGAAAAGAACACTGGAGACTGTGTATTCTCCCTTGATGCATAAAGATCACTGCTGGAATGCCGAAGTGCATCCAAACCTGATTGGCTCCCTCTGGGTGGAGCTTCCACTCCCCATATAGGGGGTTCCCCCTGGAGAGTAAATCTGCACCCAGATTTAGTACTCCCAGTACACGACCCTCCAGAAATGGGAAAAACGATTTTAATGCCAGGGACACAGCAAGGAGTTCCAGGCAGTTTATATGAGTAGAACGGAGATGGGGTCCCCACACTTTGTTGACCATTCTGCCCTCGTGGGTCGCACCCTAACCCTAGAGAGACACGTCCGTCGTGACTACTTTTCTGGATAAAACAGTGCCCACCTGGGCACCCTGTGAGAGAAATGTCTGTTTTCTCCAGGAGTGCAGTGCTACTGTGTAATCTATGGAGACCTGTACACGGTGATGTTTGTGACATACTGGGCTCAAACCTAGAGAAGAGACCCAGCGTTGAAACCCAATCATATTCAGGCGTCCTAATGGGATGACTACTAAAGTCGCTGCCATCAAACCTAGCAGCCTCAGGCATGTTTTGAAAGAGACCAGGTTCCCTCTGCGAAATAGTGCTAGGCAACTACCAAATCTAGGGTTAAGCCTAGGAAAGCGATTGTCTGTGTGTGGATCAGAACGCTCTTTACTGTGTTTATTCTGAAACCTCAGAATGTCAGGTGTTCCAAGAACAGCTGACTGTGTTCTAAGACATCTTGTCTCAATTGAGTGCACAGCAGCTAACATTCTATGTATGTCATCAGCTGAATGCCCCTTTCTCTGAGTGGGGCTATGGCTGCCTCGGTACACTTTGTAAAAACCCGAGGTGACAATGAGAGGCCGAAAGGGAGGACCAGAAATTCTGAGATTAAGCCTAGAAAAGCTATTCTGAGAAATTTCCTCTGAGGAGGATATATTGAGATGTGAAAGTAAGCGTCCTTCAGGTCGACGGATACGAACCAATCTCCTGGGCGCACAGAACGTAGCAGAGCTGTGTGTGTCAACATTCTGAACGTGTACTTTCTCATGTGCCTGTTCAAAGCACGTAGATCTAGGATCGGGCGTATGCTGCCCGCCTTTTTTGGAACTAGGATATATCTTGAGTAAAAACTGCTGTGGCATTGCTGGGGAGGAACAATTCTTATTGCCCTTTTCCCAATTAGCGATGTGATTTCCTCCTTGAGGACACGCGCTGATTCCCCCTGAGCCTGAGTGTGTGTGATTCCCTTGAATCGAGGCGAGGTGACAGCGAATTGTAGTCTGTATCCCCTGTCTATCGTGCCCTGTACCCAGTTTGACACTGCGCATGCCCGCCAGTTCTCTCTTCGCTCCGAGAGAGGGCTGATGGGAATTCCCCCCACAGACGAAGCAGCAGCACCCTCTGTTGAGGGGAGGGTGTACGACAATCCATGACGCACTGCACATGCTCGGCTGGCCGCACCGGGAGATCTCTTAAGTGGCCTATCACCACAGAAGGAGCAATCGCTCCCTCAGGTGGCGTTATAGGGAGGCACCCTGTTTGTTTTGATTTTATGAGAAACAACCTGTCTGACGGTGCCCTTGGCCTGTAGCCTGGTTGCGCTAGTGTAAACATTTGTTATGTGAACTGACATTGTGGAGTGTTTTTGAGACAAGAGGGTGGCCTTGTAGGAGCATCCACCTGAACATTGTCTCTTCTCCTCTTTGTGCTGTGCTCTGTTGCCACTGTCTTGGGCCTGGTATGCCAGAAAGAACATTGAGGTGCCTGGGAACTTGCACCCTGGAACAAGCTCAGGATTGGCGGAGGAGATAGAACCGCGCTTAGGGGAGGCTGTTCTCGCCTCTCTGGTGATGGGGACACCGCTAGGCCATCCACTTCTTCCTTCTTACCCCCTGGGTGGGGTTAGGGTCCGGCCGGCTCCTTGGTGCTGTGGTGGAAATTCAACACCAGGGACACCTTAAGCCAATCTTTAAATTAATCACTCTTTATTATCAGCAAGCTGGAGAGGTTCCAACAAACAATGCACCATAGTACACATGTCAATCAGGAGCTCTCCTGGAGCGATCCCATCATTTGTCTTATATACGGCTATACACAGACAAGTTATATTTGCATGATTTAGCATAGTTAATTAATCACTACCGGTGGCTCGCACGTGTGACTGACCAATACCTCACGAGGCTCTCTCTCACCAAGTTGAGACCTTGAAACTGAGACACCTCAATTGTTCCCATATCAATATTCTAGGAGTACTGCCAAGTTGTGGATCAGTGATAGTGAGGATTCCTCCATACACGATCAGTCAATCACCTGTAATTAGAAAGTAGCATTGATTTGATACATAAACAACATTTCCCTCACAGTGCCATGTGTGGGAAGGGAGGCTTCTTTTCGACGGTGGGACCGAAAAGGCCTTTAGGGTCTACTGGAGCATCCAGGATCTTCAGTTTCTCACCAGCAGACACCATGGATAGATAGACTACCGCACCCTCTACTGGGATATCATGAACCCTATCGCTCTTCCTGACGCCTGGGCGGTGGTTTTAAGCAGACGCAGGTTGAGGTGTGTGGCAATGCAGATCTCGTCCCATAAACCCGGCTCCAGTGTGACCGCTGTCTCCTCCTGTAGCTCAGCTTGGTATGCCGAGAGCATGGAAGTGGTGCTGAGAGCCCTCACAGCTGTGGTGACCGACCTGTAGACCTTCTCTGTCGCGGAGGACTGTAAGCCCTCGTACTTGGTTGGTAAGGTGGGTCCAGTCGAGGTCATGGAGGACTTCTGGCTGGGGTGTAGATGGGGAAACCACCAGTGGTTTGATGGGGGGGGGGCATGTGGGCAACCCCAATCCCTTCCATGTCAACGCAGTCCAACACTGACCCAACTTTACAGAGTTCTTGGAGGAAAAAGGTGTACTCCAGGTATGGGTAACCACCTCCAGGCATTCAGGAATGACTGGTAGTAATTGCCTGGCCGCCCGTTTGGCTTTGGGTAGCCTCTTACCCTCATAGCGGGACTTGGTGGTCTCTGCTACTGCATTGGGCCAGGGAATCACCTGTTTGTCCGCAGCGCATTTGCACACGTTCTGCAGGTTCACACAGAGAGCTGGTGGGGGTGGCGCCCCACCTGTGTGTCCGGTTTCAGAATCCCCGGCAGAAGGCTTGGTGGCCTGTCCTGGGGGGATGAAGGAGTCTTCATCTCCATCAGATGATTCTGAAAAGTGGAGTTTGGGAAAACCCCATGGGGTCGTTGTCGTCTCCAATCAGGAAGCCTGGCAGGGAGGTTGCGAGGTCGTTACTCGAGTCCTCCAACAGCGGGGCAATGGCACCGAGCTGGTTGCCCCAGCTAGAGCTAGCCGTCGCCCCAGGATTCCCCGTGGGGATATCCATGGCCTCTGATGAGTCATCAGGGACGCCAGCCCCATTTTAGGGTCCTGTTGACTCAGGCTAGCCTGTAACGGAGGCTCTTCACGGTGAAAAGGACACAGTGTGGACAGGAGCCAGGGGAAGCTAACGCTTCCTGGGCATGTTGCAGCCCAAGGCAAGCAGAGCACACCAAGTGGGTGTCCTTGGCTGATATCTTGTTTCCACAGGAGCATATTAGTTCTGAGAGCTTCTCCTCGTTTAGGGTGGGAATGCTTTTGTCGCCATAGCTGGGATGCTATGTTTTTAGCTGTCAGAAGACAGAATCTTAGTAGGCTAGTCAGATAGCTAGTGATTAGTGGGTTATCTCCGACGGTGGCCGGATACCGTTTCCGAAAATACAGATTAGAAAAGATAGCTTGGTGTAGCTAGTAAAAACATCTCTTGCTGAAGTAAAATCCACAAAGCTAGCTAGTGTGGTAGCTAGCTTGCTAACGACTAGTCACTGTTTGGATAAAGCTAACTTGGTTGTGAATGTGTTACAGCTGTACCCTTTGCCTCCCTCAAATAGTTTTCCTCTAACTAAGGTGAAGGAAAATGAAAATGCCCACCCCCACACAGTCCTGAGAATAGCCCACAGCGAGCGAGTTGTAAGCTCACGCCTTTGGACAGTTTAGCTACTTCTGGAAAATGCAGTTGTGTCGAGGTAAGCTTTCTGATGAAAAGCGAGAAGACGTGTTTGAATGACTCAGAGAGGCTTCGTCGAACCTTTTATACGGTAGGAGGGACACCCTTCCCCAACGCACACGTCTCGACCTACAGCCAATTATGGCTTCTGACGAATACACTGGGGGCATATCCCATAAGTGAAATACTGAAACAAATACTTGAAAGAGAACCTACATGGGGTACTGGCATTGGAAGATATCCCACCCTCCCCTGGCTTTTTTGTTTTTAACTAAAGAAATAGGATGTTTTTATTGTTGTTGGTAGTCTGAATGGATTTTTTCCCCCCCACCCCCACAATGTTCCAGTTTTGTGGGATCTTTTTGTTTTCCTCCCGCACAGTAGGTGGCGGCAATACAACTTTTTGTGTGTAGTCTGCCAAAAAAAAAGACATACTTGCGTGTCGGAAATACGTCGCAACTACCGGAAAACCTTTTAGGCAGCACGTGTGTAGCTTTTTTTCCTTTGCAAAGCACGCTGCAAACAGCAAGCAAACGTTTTGTTAAATATTATTTGTTTAATCAAAAACATGACAAAGGTAAAGAAGGAAAAGGGCACCAAGGAGGAGGCTGGAGCGACGGAGACTGGAGGGACAGAGAAGTCCTATCAAGAGTTGATCGCAAACATCAACCCGATCGCGAATCCCCTGGCCACCAAGAAGCTAAGCAAGAAGCTTTACAAATGTGTAAAAAAGGGTAATTTAACCAGTCTTATTAGCTTCATGTACCTACTGCCAGATACATGCTAAGATATGACATGGATTTGCTAGCGATATACAGCCAGGTAAGTTAACTAGCTAAGTGGTGTAGCTTGGTAAATAGTGAAAGTTATCTAGCATGTCCTAGCTAGCGATTTGGCAACTGAAATGTTTGTTGCCACACACTGTCAACCAACAAGACTAGCAGGTTTCTTATTTCCAACTCTCTTCTGTCCCTTTTCAGCATCCAAGCTCAAACAAATTCGCAGAGGAGTGAAAGAAGTCCAGAAGTTTATCAACAAAGGAGAAACTGGGTACGTTTTGTTCTCAGTGTGCTAATGTTAGCTGCGTGGTACATTATCCCCTGTTCAGGTGTATCGGCCAGATAACTAATATATTCAATCTTCTTTTGCAGCATTGTGGTGTTGGCTGGGGATACTCTTCCAATCGAGGTTTACTGCCATCTACCAGTCATGTGTGAGGACAGGAGTTTGCCATATGCCTACATTCCCTCAAAAGTGGTGAGTAGCCATTTTACCTAGACATCTTGGAGGAGAATGTAAACCATATACAGTAATAACCGAAATAAAGGAAACACCAGCATGGTGTCTTAATAGGGTGTCGGGCCACCATAAGCTGTCACAACCGCTTCAATGCATCTTGGCATAGATTCCACAAGTGTCTAGAACTATTGGAGATAGTTTCCGGATTTGACCATATTAATGACCAAAGGCTCGTATTTCTGTGTTTATTATAATTAAGTCTATGATTTGATATTTGATTGAGCGGGAGTAGGCAGCAGCAGGCTCGTAAGCGTTCATTCAAAACTTTACTGCGTTTGCCAGCAGCTCTTAGCAATGCTTGATTCACAGTTCTGTTTATGACTTCAAGCCTATCAACTCCTGAGATTAGGCTGGTAATACTAAAGTGCCTATAAGAACATCCAATAGTCAAAGGTATATGAAATACGAGTGGTATAGAGGGAAATAGTTGACGCTTCTTAATTCCTATAATAACTACAACCTAAAACTTCTTAACTGGGAATATTGAACCACCAGCTTTCATATGTTCTGAGCAAGGAACTTAAACGTTAGCTTTTTTACATGGCACATATTGCACTTTTGCTTTCTTCTCCAACACTGTTTTTGCATTATTTAAAACAATTGAGCATGTTTCGTTATTTATTTGAGAATAAATAGATTTTATTTATGTATTATATTAAGTTAAGTGTTAATTGTTCATTCAGTATTGTTGTAATTGTCATCATTACAAATAAATCTTCTGTTTATTTTGGTCCTCCAATAATCGGTATCGGCGGTGAAAAGTCATAATCGGTCGACCTCTGCTTTAAACCCCCTATGCTCCTTTGAGACCCCTCTTTCAAGGTCGGATCTCTTCTAGCCATGGTTGCCAAAACAATGGACACCTGGGCATTTTTATACATGACCTTAAGTATTATGTGGATGTTAATTGCTTCATTAACTCAGGAACCACACTTGTGTGGACGCACCTGCTTTCTAAATACTTTGTATCCCTCATTTACTCAATTGTTTCCTTTATATTGACAGATACCCATAGCTTACTATGAATTGCTGACATGTGTTCGTTTTCCAGCAGTAAATCACATACCGTCCCATTTGTTCAGGGGTTTCATGTCTAGTCCGACTAAACATATGGTGATGTGAATGATATAACCCTGCCTTATAACCCTGCTATTTGTCTCCTCAGGACCTTGGTTCGTCTGCTGGCTCAAAGCGGCCCACCTGCGTCATCATGATCAAATCTCACGAGGACTATAAGGAGGCCTATGATGAGTGTTTCGATGAGGTTTCTGCCCTGCCTAAACCCCTCTGAACCATGTCACTGGCTAGTGGACTTAAATGGACAGGCAAACCCCTTATGGTATCTGAGAATGTCTGGCTGTCGGCAGAATTAACAAGGGAGTGAAATGGACTTTCACACTTGAGCCAAGCTAGAGCTAATATATCTCGCTGTGTACATTGAACCGGGAATATCATACACCAGCAGTGATCCCCATAAAATGTCAACAGGGCATAAGGTAGATGACACCCCCATATTTTGGTGTTAAGTATGTGCCGTCTTAACTGTAGCTGGACATAACTTTACTTTCCTCATTCTGTGGGATCCATGCATTATCTACAGCCAAGTATATTTTGAATATTCTGGTGTGTGATTTAAATGTTGCATCTAATATGGCTTGCATTGCTTTAAAACATACATTTGTCATTTAAATATGAAAAGAAGTCTGCACCGACTGACTCTATTTTGTTTTTCAACAAGTAAACAATACTATATTGTGACCAGTCTCTTTGTATTTGAGTGGTCAGGACTAGGTTACAGATAATATGCTGAGATTATCTTGTGTGTACTTTTTTGTTCGCTTGAACAGACAGTTCTAATTGAGTGACCATATGGGACTACAGGATGCTTGCTCAGTTAAACATGAAATAATTTCTTGCAATCCCATTCTCATTGCAGTTGTAAACTACTGTATTACAACTCCTACTTTGAAATTTAGTAGGTCAAATTTGATTCATTGTTTGTCTTAGATCTGTTTTGTACAGGCATATAGACATTTCCCTTCGCATAAAGGTTATTTTGATTCTGTTTTGAGGAAGGTAAATTGGTATGTGATGCAATGCTGTATTGATGCAATAAATACTTGTTTCTTTTGTAAATCTCGATGCAAAGTCTGCTTTACTTTTGAGGGGGAATACGTTTGCATCATGAATCCAATGATGGTGACTGAGAAAATGAATGACATAAATGTTTAACAAAAGCCTAAGTGGGCATTTGAGATTGCCAGTATGGTGGAAACATTAAGTTAAGGCATGTTTGTTTGGTAGCAGGGAACAGCAGACAATCACATTTTCAGATGTTTTTTTTGTCTTGACAATTTAGACTAGCATTTCTAAACAAATGCCCTCTTATCTGTAAACATAATTTAATATTTTTGCATGTATCACCCTTGCTATTGGAGCAGGTTGTGGGCAAACTGATCCTATGATACTAAGTGGTACCATACTCCCATCACTGTCAAGGATGTTATTACAACAACCACAAGGTGGCAGTAGTCATGTTTCAATGTAGACCATCCTTTAGGTGTCGGGTTTCACCTGCTGTTATTCGGTCTTTTAGTTTAAAACCCATTAATTTGTTAACTTTACATTTAAAGTATGGCTTTCATAATGTAATGGTGCTTGGGTTCTGAGCTTCAAAAAATGTCACAGTGTTATGTCCAGTTTCCCTCACACAGTAAACCATTGTGTGAACTGAATGGGGTGAATCGGGGTAGTACTGCTCTGTATTTGGTGAGGAAACATTTCATGTGTGGGCTGTTGAAAGGGATCACTGTGTACCTCTCTGCTCAGTCCCCACCAGGCCAAGCTGTATGTTGCTTGTTTTTTCGGTTTCGACAGTTTAATTCTTTTCCACAAATCATGTATAAAGGCAGAGATATTTCAGTCCATCAGGGCACCACATCCAAGAAGGAACTTGAGCTGAAGATAACATCTACTACTTTCCAGATGTATTTCCTAGAAATGATGGAATGACAAGGATGGCGATAATCCTTTCCATTTTGGATGCTCTCTACCCCAATCTGGTGGATATCTATGGATATTATTTAGCTTTGAATTTATATATTTTATTTGAGACCACCTAAATTGGATGTGTCTGAACAAACAACTTCAAGGACAGGGAGTTCATTAGATATTTTTACCAATATACTATTCTCTTTTTTTTCTCAGTTAAGATTTAATGTGCTCTCATAGTACTAGTCAGGGTTTATATCTATCATACTAACAGATTTGGTTGTAAGGGCCTTATCTCGGCTGTTTTATTAAAGAGAAGTGTACTCTCACTTTAATGCCTGAAACGTATGCTGTTTTATTGGGGTCATTTGGTTTTAGGATACACGTTTATTTTATTTTTCTCACCATTTATTTAGGAACTTAAGGAAAATTTGTTGACAGACTTCAGAGACTAGAAAAGTACTTTGTTTAATTTGCCGTTGGATGACACACAGTAGTTGGAGAGATGGTGGTTATGACCAACCAAGGACGTGTGGATGTCCTTCCTGTGTGAAACATCCCTGGCTGTTAGTGGCCCTGTTTGCACAACAGAACACCTCGGCATCAGAGGAGCAGGAGACGGGTGGCCTGTGTCCAGGAGCAGGGTGACAGGAACAGAACTGTGTCGTGCTCTCTCTCCGTTTACCAAACAAACCTCATAGGTCAGCTCTGTTTTAGTAAACAGCATGGTGGGTGGATCGAGCTGGGCCTTCAGGTTTGGGATGAGGTCTGCTCTCTTACATAACCTGATCTCTTCAGAATGTGTATGTGTTAAGAAATCCATAAAGTGTTTTTTCTGTCCTCCAAACATTCCTCATAGCCCTCAATTCCATATTAAGTGCTAGCTGAACCTCTGTGGCAGATGTTACAGCTGTAGTTGGGTTTACAACTTTACAACTGCCAAGAGCGGGTAAAAACACGCTTTGGTGATGAAATGTTACATCCTTATGTTATAAAATACATTTTACCAAGACAAATATGATTCTTCATTGTTCTGAATCTTTCAGGGGGGTATTTCTCTAACATATCATTAACATTATATCCAAAAAGTCGTATTTTGTAACCTAATATATCCGATAATAGAGACCCAGCAGGGAAATGGTTCCAATAGTTTTCCACCATTCATTTTTCTCATAGGGGATTTTAGAAACACTTAAAGGCTGTGTTTTGTGTAGACTTCCCATTGCCCTGGTGTGACATTTTGATAACTGTAAATCTCTATCGGACAAGGTGACTTTTATCAATACATTCGGCTCTATTTACTCTCAGAAATCGAAAATGCTAATTAGTATCAAAGTAGACATCATGCAAGACTACAAATCCCTGCAAGCTCCTGCACATCATGTTTCACTGTCACCTTTGCTAACAGGTATTGTGTAAATGTAAAACTTGCCCAAGACAATTCACAGAATTGTCAATCTAAGGAAATGTAGCCAATTTATTAATTACTACGTTATCTAGCATTAGATAGTTAATCCAGAGATTCTTACCTTTGCCTTGATTCGGCAGTCTCGTCCAGATCATCATGGCATTTGTAGTTCTGTATGATAGCCACATTAGCATTTCATTTTTTGGGGTAAATACAGAAAAATATATTGCTAAAAGTCACCTTGTCCGAGAGAGATTTACATGGTTATCAAAATATCACGCCAGGGTAAGCCTACCCGAAACACAGCCCTTATTTTAAGTTTTTGTAACATCCTCTTTGGGAAAAATTAATGTCGGAAAAACAAATGGAGCCATTACTTTGTTTTACCGCTAGGTTTTATGGGTATTATGACTCATACTGTGGTACTCTATAAGCACCAAGCTCTGTTGACAGAGCGGGGCCGCTTTCTCTGTGACTTTTGAGGATTTTACATGTTGTTGTAGTCATCTGTAAAGCTGTTTCCACAGGTCGCAAAAAGCTAAATTAGCATGACACGAGCTGAATTACATGTATAAGGCTTTGAAAATAGAAAGTTTGAGGAATGCTCAGCGCTCCGTTGACATTTCACATAGATATGCTTTTTTTTAATATCAAAGTGTATTATACTAAAATATGAAAATACTACATCTCATGTCTCAAAATTGATGTCTATCTTACCTCTATATTGTTTTATGTCCTCTGGTTTCGAGGAGAAAGATGAAGAGTTCAACGTTGAGCCTGGATTATGGATTATGAATGGAATGGATTATGATATAGACATGAGGTTTGGACCATTGATTTTCTTAGAGGAGTATATACACAAGTAATATATTTTTGCCCATTGTTCAAAATATGCATTTTTGATTGGACCCCCTATAGCGTGTCTTCTGGACAAAGACTAATAGAGCATTTGACAGTGACCATGTCACTTGGATGCTGTCTTGATGTGTCATTTCTTATCTCTCTTCATCTGATCCTATTTTCTCGCCGTGTTCCTCTCTGTCATCTTCTATCTGACAGTGCTATATTGACATGTTCAACATCTAAGCGAGCTGTCAGAGGGAGATCCATGGATGAGCAGCAGAGATGGAAAAACAGAGAGAGAAGCCAGGAAGGCAGACAGCGGCACCAAAGGCCTCCTCCTGAGGCATGATTTACGAAACACATATAGCTGTGTCATCCCCCTGGCCCTCTCCCTCTCCTCTCTGTGCTGCGAGCTGGATGAGTTATTTGGAGTTTGGCTCTGTCCGTGTGGATGTTTATTGTTTCAACAGTGCACCTGCTGCCTGCCTACCCCCTCTCTAACTCACCGTAGCCTAACACGTGCCATTTCCCCTAATCTCCTCACTCACCGAGCGTACAACTCTGCCCCAGGTCATACTGCTGGGCACACCAACAACAACCAACATCTTCACCACCCCACTCAAGCTGACACCTGCTTTCCTCCCCCTCTCTTCTCTGTCTCTCTTTCTCTCTCCCCCTCTCTTCTCTCTCTCTCTCCCTCTCTTCTCTCTCCCTCTCTTCTCTCTCTCTCTCACTCTCTCTCTTTCTCTCTCTCTCTCTCTCTCCCCCTCCCTCCCTCCCTCCCTCCCTCCCTCTCTGCAGTACAGTCAGTTTATCAGACAGGTGTGTGGATGTCTGCGCTGAGTGATGGAGCAGGTATAGTGGGAGATTTATTGATTTTAATCACATTCTGTTGAGCAATAATTCCCAGCCACGGGTGTGAGGCAGGTGTTATGATACTGATGATTTGTCTCCACAGCTGGGTTGTTTACGTTTATATTGTTGTGGCTAGATCTCGTAGGCCTACAGCTCCATCTAGTGATTGCGTCAGGGACAACAGTTGTTGACAAATGTAGCATTGTAGCTAAGCCTAACCCTAACTCTTTTCCTAACATTAACCTCATTCTCTTAACCTGTTACATGAATTCACCTAACCTGTCTCGTTAACTATTCTAACCTGCTATGTAAACAAATCATCAGTATCACCACACAGGCATGCCCTCCGACCGCAGGGTGATGGGCAGGCATCCGAGCTAGCACATAACGTTCTGAGAAGCATATGTTTATTACAGCTTGGTTAGAGCGTAGTTGTTCTATGGTTATTTTGCATTCAACCTTCCCACAACTTTCTGGTAATGATGCAGGATAGTTTTGGCTTTGGAACATTCTCAGCACTTTTAAAGAACTTGACAAAAAAAATGTTTTCTTGCTATTTCATTACTTTAACAGAACATTTCCTAAAAGTTCAAACATGGTTACATTTAATACATTTTTTTTGGTAATGTTCAAGGAACGTTCTCTAAATAGTTTGACATTGGGAACGTTCTAAAATGTTCTACAGGTTTCGTCATGGTTATATACAAAGTCATGTTCTAGAATTGTTTCTAGAACGTTACGTTTCTTCTTTGGGAATTTCAGTACTTCCACAGAACATGCCACACAAGTTCGGATGTGGTTATATTTAATGCAATATTTTAACTACATTCTGGGAATGTTCTAAAAAATGGCGTGGCTTAAGCAATTGTTGTTGAAATTCTACACATTGAACACTCACTCAGTCAATCCTAAATTAATCATTGTTTATTAACAGCAAGCTGGAGAGGTCACAGTCAAACTTAGATGCATAAAGTACCGGTCTGAAGTGAGTTCCCTCATGATTTAGCTTATTCGTCATTTATAATTAATTAATAATTAACGTTTGATTCGTGCATGTGACTGATCAATACTGGTTCATGCATGTGACAGACCAATACCTCATAAGGCTTCTTCTCTCCAAGCTGAGACCTTGAAACTGAGATATCCTTTCGTTCTCAAAACAAGGTTCTGGGCGTACTGCCAAATTGCAGATCCTGATAGTGAGGAGTTGTTCAATCAGTCACTTGAGACAATCAGTTGTGTTGTGAAAAGGTAACGGTGGTATACAGAAGATAGCCCTATTTGTCAAAAGACCAAGTCCATATTATGGCAAGAACAGCTCAAATAAGCAAAAAGAAATGAGAGTCTATCATTACTTTTAGTCATGAAGGTCAGTCAATCCAGAAAATGTCAAGAACTTTGAATGTTTCTTTAAGTGCTGTCGCAAAAACCATCAAGCGCTATGATGACACTAGCTCTTTTGAGGACAACCACAAGAAAGGAAGAGCCAGAGTTACCGCTGCTGTAGAGGACAAGTTAATTAGAGTTAACTGCACCTCAGATTGACAAATAAAATGGTTCACAGAGTTCAAGTAACAGACACATCTCAACATCAACTGTTCAGAGGAGACTGCGTGAATCAGGCCTTCATGGTCGAATTGCTGCAAAGAAACCACTACTAAAGGACACCAATAAGAAGAAGAGACTTGCTTGAGCCAAGAAACACGAGCAATGGACATTTAGACCGGTGGAAATCCAGGCTGTGTAAGGGCTATTTGACCAAGAAGGAGAATGATGGAGTGCTGCATCAGATGTCCTGGCCTCCACAATCACCCAAACTCAACCCAATTGAGATAGCGTGGCATGAGTTGGACTGCAGAGTGAAGGAAAAGCAGCCAACAAGTGCTCAGTATATTTGTTTATTTTGTTGTTCCTTGCAATATTCATAAAAACATTTTGGGGAAAAATGTCACTTTTTATTTATTTAATACATCAAATACCACCGCAGACCCCTAGGGGGCCGCGGACCCCCGGTTGAATACCCCTGCTTTATCTTGTTACGTGCACCCACTAATTCGCCAACCCTGATTTTAATGAGTTCTTGTTCCCTTTGAAATTGGGTATTTTAAATAGACTAAAACAGGGGTGTCAAACTCATTCCACGGAGGGCCGAGGGTCTGCAGGTTTTAGTTTTTTCCTTTCAAGACAAGCAGGTAAGGGGAGTTCCTTACTAATTAGTGACCTCAATTCATCAATCAAGTACAAGGTTGGAGTGTAAACCCGCAGACACAGCCCTCCACGAAATGAGTTTGACATGTGTTCTAAAACAAACAGTTTTGTATACGTAAAAAAAACATGGCATGCTAGCGCCATCCTGGTGGTGCAGTGGACTAATTCCAGCGATAGAGAACATAAGATCACAATGCCACAATAAAAAATAAATGTGGTTGCATGATTTAAGGCATATTTGCATGATTAATGCATGCCTAGGCAGATTCATTTCCATGTGGTCCTGTCTATGCTTGGATTTCAAGAGTTAACACAAAATAAGCTAGCAGTGTTATTAAAAGCCTTAATGAAAAAATTCAGTGAACGTTTTAAGGAAGTTGTTCAAAAACCTCCAAATAACCTTTCAATTCAGTTCTTAATGTGTTAAGAAAACTCAATAATATCATAAAAGTCATTTTAGTCATTTAGCCTTCACAACATTTAGAGAGTGTTCTCAGAATGTTATTTAATTACCTTAAAATAACCTATAATTAATGTTCTCAGAGCACTAATAAAAACTCCCATGAAAACTTTCAAGGAAAGGAACCAGAGTAAAACGTTCTCAGAACCTCCATGCAGCCTAAAAATAAATGTTCCCAGAACAGGCGAAATTGTCAGTTCTGTTCTCAGAATGGCTTCGTTTCTACAGCCAATGTGAAACCAAAAACATTCGTTACACATCTTCCAAGGAACCAAATGAGCTAGCTAGGATATTGCCTCACACACTGCCAACAAAGACACAGGATCAGGGGGAGGGTGAAGTTTACTGGAAAGCATTCTTTAAATGACTTAAACAGTTTTCTTAAACCACCCCCTGTGCTGTCAGTCATATACAGTATTTCAGTCAAATACTAAATCAACCGCATTATAATTTGCTATTGTTTCTCTGTATGTGTGTGTGCTTGCGCATGTTTGTGCGTTTGCTCGTGCAGTGTGTGTGTGTTCTTGTGCATCTATGTAGGTTTGTGTGTAAAAGCAGGTTGTCAGTGAGCCAACTGGACTACCTTGAGGCGACCTGTATTTGCTCTCTCTGTCTGCTTGTGGGGACTTGTTCTCAGATCCCTCACCTCTGTCTCACTGTTCATAAACTCCTGTCAGCTCCAGCAGTTTACACCTGAGTAGGGCTGCTGCAGTGACCGTATTACTACCACACACGGCAGTCACCAGTCATGAAGGCAGTCAAATTCCACGTGACCATTTAGTCACGGTAATTAGGCTTCTCCAAGCGCTGATGCTGCTGATGGTCATTAGTAGCCTACCAAACTTGCTAACTGCCTGGCACTATATTGTCCCTCTAATCACTCTGATACAAATGCAAATCTAATCGAAAATCTCATCAAACACTTCATGAGAGACCATGATCTCATGTTGCACAATATTTAGAAGATAGATACAGAAGATAGCCCTATTTGGTAAAAGACCAAGTCCATAGTATGGCAAGAACAGCTCAAATAAGCAAAGAGAAATGACAGCCCGTCATTACTTTAAGACATGAAAGTCAGTCAATCCAGAAAATGTCAAGAACTTTTAATGTTTCCTCAAGTGCAGTCGCAAAAACCATCAAGCGCTGTGATGAAATTGGCTCTCATGGGCACCACCACAGGAAAGGAAGACCCAGAGTTACCTCTACTGCAGAGGATAAGTTCATTAAAGTTAACTGCACCTCGGGTTGCAGCCCAAATAAATACTTCACAGAGTTCAAGTAACAGACACATCTCAACATCAACTGTTCAGAGGAGACTGCATGAATCAGGCCTTCATGGTAAAATTGCTGCAAAGAAACCACTACTATAGGACACCAGTAAGAAGAAGAGACTTGCTTGGGCCAAGAAACACGAGCAATGGACATTAGACTGGTGGAAATCTGTCCTTTGGTCTAATGAGTCCAAATTTTAGATTTTTGGTTCCAACTGCCGTGTCCTTGTGAGACGCAGAGTAGGTGAACGGATGATCTCCGTATGTGTGGTTCCCACCGTGAAGCATGGAGGAGGAGGTGTGATGGTGTGGGGTGTGGGGGTGCTTTGCTGGTGACGTTGTTGGTGATTTATTTAGAATTCAAGGCTCACTTAACCAGCATGGCTACCACAGCATCCTGCAGCGATACGCCGTCCCATCTGGTTTGCGCTTAGTGGGACTATCATTTGTTTTTCAACAGGACAATGACCCAACACACCTCCAAGCTGTGTAAGGGCAATTTTACCAAGAAGGCGAGTGATGGAGTGCTACATCAGATGACCTGGCCTCCATAATCCCCCGACCTCAACCCAATTGAGATGGTTTGGGATGAATTGGACCGCAGAGTGAAGGAAAAGCAGCCAACAAGTGTTCAGCATATGTGTTGAACTTCAAGACTGTTGAAAAAGCATTCCAGGTGAAGCTGGTTGAGAGAATGCCAATAATGTGCAAAGCTGTCATCAAGGCAAAGGGTGGCTACTTTGAAGAATCTCAAACATAAAATATATTTTTATTTGTTTAACACTTTTTTTGTTACTACATGATTCCATATGTGTTATTTCAGTTTTGATGTCTTCACTATTATTATACAATGTAGAAAATAGTAAAAATAAAGAAAAACCTTTGAATGAGTAGGTGTGTCCAAACTTTTGATTGGTACTGTATATTATTTAGCATATGTTTAGACAAGATTGAGTTAAGAATAGTCTGATGGTGACAATACTAGCCTATCACTTAAAATTATATTTTATCACTTGTGAAAGTTGCCCAGCATAAGGCAAGAAAAAAATGCCTTTTTTTGCTACTTTTTCTAATCATAGTCGCACACCTCATGTAGCCTAGCCCATAGGTCTATATGTTTTGATAAGGTTTGTATCACAGCTAAAGTGGCCAAATAATTTATTAAAATTAAGCGCATTAATACGCTTTACAAGGGGTGTAGAGCGTAACTGGAATACATAAGCAGCGCGTGAGTTTCACGTTTGGGGAAGATAATTGTCACCATAAAAATGCACATTAATAAATAAAGCATTACTGCCATGTGCGCATTGCTACGCTTATAATGTGAAGAAATAGCCTAATAGTTTAAGAAACATTTAAAGCTAAATGTTCTGATCTGTCGCGTCAGCCACATTGCATTAAAAAAAATATGCTAGTGGTTGTATTAAATTGGGATCTATTTCATCCCACAACTGTCCCAGAGCATGTTTGGAATATTTATTTATTGCACAGAATAGAATAGGTCGTCTTTTGTATTACAGTGTGGGGGATAGTAGATTGACATAGGCTAGTGCTTTTGCTGTTCGTTAGGCCTACTCATCTTGTTTGCTGACGAAAAGTAAATGTGGACAGTTCTTCCAATATCTTCAATATGCACCTCAGAATTGGTTAAGGACCGATCACATGAAGGAGAGCCATGTGAGTGAGAGGTGCTTAGGAGCGCGCACGGCCACTAGCCGCAAAAGGCATGGATTTTTTTTTAGGGTGCATTACGGCCACACTATTTTAGGTATTTTCAAGTGATTGTCAAATTGTGAATGAGAGCCTGATGAAGTTTTACAACCTCCGCAATACACAAAGCAGAGCTCATGCCTTTTCAAGCGACTTTTTCCTAATCATCATTAGTCGCATCATGCAGCCTTACAATGTGTTAAACGTCAAAACATATAGCCCAACGTTTGTAGAACAATAACTTAGTAACAACTAAGGCAAGCATATAGGAGTACCTGTTTCTTTGTTAGCCGCTCAACACAGAATAGCCGCATGTGCGCACACCCTCAAATCGTTTGGAGAAAATATAATTTATATTTCATTCAGCTTTGTTCAATTGTATTCTTCATACTTAAAAATAATGCCACGTAAATCTAAGCTAATCGTGTCTGCTAAATGAACTAGTGTAGCCCACAGCCATTTGGCATAACCAGATCAGGACCTAACATAAGGACTACTCAGAGTTTACAATTCTGCTCTTCTGAAATAGACTACATTTTATTAATATCACGCTTCTTTAGACCTGTCTAAAATAAATAATGGATTTATTGCGAAGGTGTAGGATATATTACATGGATTTATTCTACTTTTTAAAACGTAGATGTTCCAAAGGTCTGCATCAGTGGCTTGTAGGCTGTATGTGGAGCCAGGAGATGCTAAGTGAGACCGACAGTTATTTGCTTGACAATCACTGGCTGACTAAATTTCGTGACCACCACAGCGCTACACCTGAGTGCAACGAAAAGTTCCACTCTTGACTTGCGATCTGATCAAAGCAACGGATATGACCATAGAAAGCTGGCTACAGATAAAATGACTGCCAGGGCTTGTTTCTGTCGCTGTCTGATGTGAGCAAAAGGCTATCAGACAGTCTGATGACAGTTTGCCAGAAAAGTGTAACAGGTGAAAGGTCAATGGGAAATGTGATTATTATCTACACTGAGCCTTTCCAATCCATCTACTGTACCTGGACAGCTCAGTATGTTTAAGAGCACAGTAGTGGTTGTGGAGGTTAAACTTGTGTGTGTGGTACCTGGCGATATGGCCTAGAGGCAGGGGGTATGGGGTTTACCCCTGCAGTTTGTCTCTGTTCCCTCTTCCTGGCTCTGTTCCAACAATGGTGAGGCGCTGAGATAAGTGTCTGAGTGTTGGAAGACCCAGACTCACTTGATTCCCAGCTAGCACATTTGGTTCCTTGGAAGTTGTGGGAACGTATGTTTTTGGTTTCACATTGGCTGTGGGAACGATCTGAGAACGGAAGTGAACATTTAGCCTTTTCTGGCAACGTTCATTTTTAGGTTGCAGGGAGGTTCTGAGAATGTTTTACTCTTGTTACCTGAAAGTTTTCCTGGGAAGCTTCATTAACGCTCTGAGAACAGAAATGATAGGTTATTTGAAGGTAATTAAATAACATTCTCTAAATGTTGTGACCTTTTCATTTGATTTTTCCATTGTGTTAATGATGGCGAATTGATTGATGAGAAGAGAATCATCTAGCCCCTTTGGGTTTCTCACTACACCCTCATATGCCATGTCTTGAAATATGCAGATGGCTTAAAAGTATGTTTACATTATCATACTTCTGAAAGCCAACTTTATATCTCAGTCCATAACTTTTTGACTTGATAGCATTCCTATAAAGCATGGATTATTGAGTCATTATTAGTTTTACACTTAAGACATGACTCTGCTGTAGAATCTGTGTGACGATCGTCGTAAGGAGGAGACCAAGATGCAGCGTGGTAAGTGCTCATGATAAATATTTATTATAACTCAAAACACTAAATCAAAACAACAACCAACGGAAACCGAACGTCACGTTCTGCAGGCTTTACTGAGCTATACAAAAACAAGATCCCACACTGAAGGAGGGAAAAAGGGCTGCCTAAGTATGATTCCCAATCAGAGACAACGATAGACAGCTGCCTCTGATTGGAAACCATACTCAGCCAAAAGAAAGAAATACAATGACATAGAATGCCCACCCCATATCACACCCTGACCTAACCAAACAGAGAAAAACGGCTCTCTCAGGTCAGGGCGTGACAATCTGTAGAGTTTGTGAATTTTGTATCTTGTATAATAAATTCGAAACATTAGTCTATACTGGATTAAGCATACATTTTTCTTAACTGTAATTTTGTTAGTTATGCTCCAACTTTCCCTCCATCTTCAGTTATTTTTAAGTCTTGGGACCAATAGTTTAGTTTATTTACTTTAGGACATTTAAACAATATTTTTAATATACAGTAACTGTTGTTGTTAATGTTCATAGTTTTACCCTTTGAAAACAGACATGACGTTTTGCAACAAAAACAATTTACTTCAAACGGAAAATGCAAATGAGAGTTTCTATTGGACAAATTCAGATAGGTCGCTCCCCATATCTCTGTTGTCTTGCGCTTGGTTCTTATATGGTAAACGGTTTCTGTAATGAATACACACCCCTGGTGTGGCCAATTAGTGGTCCCGGCCAACACACCTGAAGACACTTAACAATTCACAGAATATTGCCAAGAACTGACATAAAAGAGAACCATAAATTCTCTGAATATGAGAACATTGCTTAAGTCACAACATTTTTCTAACATTTCCAGAATGTAGCAAAAATATGACTTTAAATAGAACCACATCGAAACTTGTTCTGCAATGGTCTGTGGAAGTACTAAAATTCCCAAAGAAGAATGTTGTTTCTTAACATTCTTGAAACATTTTGAGAACATTACTTTAAATAAAACCATGAGCAAACCTGTAGGAAACGTTATGCTGAAGTACTGAAATTCCCACAGAAGAACATTCCCAATGTCAAACCAGTTGGAGGACGTTAAAACGTAACCATTTTTTAACTTTTAGGAAACATTCTGTTAGCAACCACACTCTTACCAAGCTCTAAGAAACACATGGTTCTCAAAGCATTATGTGCTAGCTGGGTTGTTACCAAAGAAATAGAATAACTAGAATCTGCGGAGCCCCTCAGACCGCAGCAATTTGGTTCTGGAGATAATTTTTCTATGGCTGTAACTCTATGACCTTACATTATGAGATGTATCTGTCAGGGGATAAATGCCTCTGTGGTTTGATATGATGGATGACTGTGTTGATGTGTTTGGGTGTAATGGAAGATGTGAGAGACAGGGAGTATCAGTGGATCTGAGCGTCGTCACACAGTCTGTCACCAGAGACTCCATCAGACAACAAACACGTAATCCTCTCCTCAGACAGGGACACTGTGGTGCGGGGGTTAGCTGGCGACAGTCACCAACATCTCTGTTTCTCTCTGTGTTTGTGTTTGTTTACTCCTGTGTGCGCCCGTCCCATTGAATGAAACCCGTGGGACGAGTGGATGGGTATAGGGGCGAGGCGGTTCGTATAGGGGCTCACAGTGCGGCCCGCCAGGGTGACAAGTGAGGCAAGCTGGGACAAGACCACAAGCAGGCGACCTGGGAGTGGGACACACACTGAACACATAGGGAGTGCTTCCCCTATATTTTTCTATGTCTACCACCTCCTTAACGGTGCACTTCCACCTAAGACTTACCCCACACCATTGTGTCGCCAGTGTTATGTTAATGTAAGCTCTAGTGTAATTGTGATTGCATTGGTAGTGTGACACTAAAGACTTGGGTATAGCAGGATCAACAACCTCTGCATCATCAAGACAGTTGCCTTTTGAAAAGGTGTTAGCCATTGAAATGTAAATGCCAGCTGGCCTGGCATTGGCCCTAAGTCAGAGCAGGTCCGCTGGATCCATGGCCCAGTGAGACACGGACACTGGCCTGCGTAGATGGAAACAGAAACGAGCACTAGCTATAGAAACACAATTACACTGGAGTTTACATTAACACAGTTCATGTTCATGGACGCCAAGGGAAGCCAGGCTGCCCAAATATTTAATCAACAAAAAAATACAAATGATAAAATAATTTATCTTTCGTCTCTCTGTGTGTTTTTATAATTTTCCATCAATTCGCAAGTGGCTGAATCTTACCGGAGAAATCATCCGAGCGAGGGAAACAGCACCAATCTGTCTCAGTATGTTTAGCCCATGTATCTGATGCTGTCTGGACCAAAAGAGTATAACATGTTGCTGGCATAGAATTTGATTGATTGATGCCAGCAAGCATTTGGCCTCTATTGATAAAACATTTTATAAAATAATTTGGCAATCAGCGTTGAGCTGAGCTGAGCTGAACTGTGGGTTGTCCTGGTGTAGCAAAACGCCCCCCAAGGGTGGCCAGTTTGGATTTGGCTTCACACCAATGAAATCAATTTCTAAACAAAACTTAATTGTCTGTTTCTGGTCTGCTTGTGTTGATGTCCTGCAGTAGCATTTTGCTTTCTAATCCCAGCCCCTATCTCCGCAGGAGGCCTTTTGCCTCTTGGTAGGCCGTCCCTAGACTTCCTGGCGCTGACGGAAACATGGATTACCACAGATAACACTGCTACTCCTACTGCTCTCTCCTCGTCTGCCCACGTATTCTCGCATACCCCTAGAGCATCGAGCCAGCGGGGTGGTGGCACTGGAATCCTCATCTCTCCCAAGTGGACATTCTCTCTTTCTCCCCTGACCCATCTGTCTATCTCCTCATTTGAATTCCATGCTGTCACAGTTACCAGCCCTTTCAAGCTTAACATCCTTATCATTTATCGCCCTCCAGGTTCCCTTGGAGAGTTCATCAATGAGCTTGACGCCTTGATAAGTTCCTTTCCTGAGGATGGCTCACCTCTCACAGTTCTGGGTGACTTTAACCTCCCCACGTCTACCTTTGACTCATTCCTCTCTGCCTCCTTCTTTCCACTCCTCTCCTCTTTTAACCTCACCCTCTCACCTTCCCCCCCTACTCACAAGGCAGGCAATACGCTTGACCTCAACTTTACTAGATGCTGTTCTTCCACTAATCTCATTGCAACTCCCCTCCAAATCTCCGACCACTACCTTGTATCCTTTTCCCTCTCGCTCTCATCCAACACTTCTCACTCTGCCCCTACTCGGATGGTATTGCGCCGTCCCAACCTTCGCTCTCTCTCCCGCTACTCTCTCCTCTTCCATCCTATCATCTCTTCCCTCTGCTCAAACCTTCTCCAACCTATCTCCTGATTCTGCCTCCTCAACCCTCCTCTCCTCCCTTTCTGCATCCTTTGATTTTCTCTGTCCCCTATCCTCCAGGCCGGCTCGGTCCTCCCCTCCTGCTCCGTGGCTCGACGACTCACTGCGAGCTCACAGAACAGGGCTCCGGGCAGCCGAGCGGAAATGGAGGAAAACTCGCCTCCCTGCGGACCTGGCATCCTTTCACTCCCTCCTCTCTACATTCTCCTCTTCTGTCTCTGCTGCTAAAGCCACTTTCTACCACTCTAAATTCCAAGCATCTGCCTCTAACCCTAGGAAGCTCTTTGCTACCTTCTCCTCCCTCCTGAATCCTCCTCCCCCTCCCCCCTCCTCCCTCTCTGCGGATGACTTCGTCAACCATTTTGAAAAGAAGGTTGACGATATCCGATCCTCGTTTGCTAAGTCAAACGACACCGCTGGTCCTGCTCACACTGCCCTACCCCGTGCTTTGACCTCTTTCTCCCCTCTCTCTCCAGATGAAATCTCGCGTCTTGTGACGGCCGGCCGCCCAACAACCTGCCCACTTGACTCTATCCCCTCCTCTCTTCTCCAGACCATTTCCGGAGACCTTCTCCCCTACCTCACCTCGCTCATCAACTCATCCTTGACCGCTGGCTACGTCCCTTCCGTCTTCAAGAGAGCGAGAGTTGCACCCCTTCTAAAAAAACCTACACTCGATCCCTCCCATGTCAACAACTACAGACCAGTATCCCTTCTTTCTTTTCTCTCCAAAACTCTTGAACGTGCCGTCCTTGGCCAGCTCTCCTGCTATCTCTCTCAGAATGACCTTCTTGATCCTAATCAGTCAGGTTTCAAGACTGGGCATTCAACTGAGACTGCTCTTCTCTGTGTCATGGAGGCTCTCTGCACTGCTAAAGCTAACTCTCTCTCCTCTGCTCTCATCCTTCTAGACCTATCTGCTGCCTTTGATACTGTGAACCATCAGATCCTCCTCTCCACCCTCTCCGAGTTGGGCATCCCCGGCGCGGCCCACGCTTGGATTGCGTCCTACCTGACAGGTCGCTCCTACCAGGTGGCGTGGCGAGAATCTGTCTCCGCACCACGCGCTCTCACCACTGGTGTCCCCCAGGGCTCTGTTCTAGGCCCTCTCCTATTCTCGCTATACACCAAGTCACTTGGCTCTGTCATATCCTCACATGGTCTCTCCTATCATTGCTATGCAGACGACACACAATTAATCTTCTCCTTTCCCCCTTCTGATAACCAGGCGGCGAATCGCATCTCTGCATGTCTGGCAGACATATCAGTGTGGATGACAGATCACCACCTCAAGCTGAACCTCGGCAAGACGGAGCTGCTCTTCCTCCCGGGGAAGGACTGCCCGTTCCATGATCTCACCATCACGGTTGACAACTCCCTTGTGTCCTCCTCCCAGAGTGCTAAGAACCTTGGCGTGATCCTGGACAACACCCTGTCGTTCTCCACTAACATCAAGGCGGTGACCCGATCCTGTAGGTTCATGCTCTACAACATTCTCAGAGTACGACCCTGCCTCACACAGGAAGCGACGCAGGTCCTAATCCAGGCACTTGTCATCTCCCGTCTGGATTACTGCAACTCACTGTTGGCTGGGCTCCCTGCCTGTGCCATTAAACCCCTACAACTCATCCAGAACGCCGCAGCGCGTCTGGTGTTCAACCTTCCCAAGTTCTCTCACGTCACCCCGCTCCTCCGCTCTCTCCACTGGCTTCCAGTTGAAGCTCGCATCCGCTACAAGACCATGGTGCTTGCCTACGGAGCTGTGAGGGGAACGGCACCTCCATACCTTCAGGCTCTGATCAGGCCCTACACCCAAACAAGGGCACTGCGTTCATCCACCTCTGGCCTGCTGGCCCCCCTACCTCTGAGGAAGCACGGTTCCCGCTCAGCCCAGTCCAAACTGTTCGCTGCTCTGGCACCCCAATGATGGAACAAGCTCCCTCACAACGCCAGGACAGCGGAGTCAATCACCACCTTCCGGAGACACCTGAAACCCCACCTCTTTAAGGAATACCTGGGATAGGATAAAGTAATCCTTCTAACCCCCCCCCCCCTTAAAAGATTTAGATGCACTATTGTAAAGTGGTTGTTCCACTGGATATCATAAGGTGAATGCACCAATTTGTAAGTCGCTCTGGATAAGAGCGTCTGCTAAATGACTTAAATGTAAATGTAAATGTCATTGTAAATAAGAATTTGTTCTTAATTCACTTGCCTAGTTAAAAAAAAGGTTAAATAAATAAATACAAGTAATAAGTAGCTAGCTTGCTAGGACAGCCACCTGATATTTAATAACATTGATTGGACTAAATCGTTTTTGGTATCTTTAACTATATATATTTTATCTTTAAGCATATATAGCATTGTTGATTTGATGAACGTTTAAATAGCCTTGTTGATTTGATAAATGTTTAAATGGAAATGACGCTGGAATAGCGGAAAGGATGCTCCTGTTGTTTTTGTGCTGACTTGCGGTTGTTCTAAATCAGTAGTTGTTTAGTAAACTGTAAAAACATGAACTTTCTTGACCATGCTGCAGGAGATATAACTGTTTGTTACATGCAATATTTGCTTTGTGGACTTCAGCGGACAGATGTTGCTCTGCAGTTTTGTGATGAAACAAAAGTATGGGTAGTTGAATTTATCCTGTCACTGTGTGACTGTTGTTTTTGTTGTCACGGCCTTATTGTATATCATGGTGGCGTATGAACGAATGGGTTATAGAGCAAACAATGCAATTATCACAACAAAGATTGTATTGCTTTTTTACAGGTTTAGCTTGGCTTCCACAGTGATTTTACCCACACACTGCTACTGCATTAACATAAAACACTGGCAACTCACTGGTGTGTGGGTAAATCTCAATGGAAATGCTAAGTGAAAGCGTTCTGTCACGTCCTGACCAGTATAGAGGATATTTTGTTATTGTAGTTTGGTCAGGACGTGGCAGAGGGTAGTTTATTTATGTATTACGGGTTTTTTTGGTCACTGGTCTATGTTTGTCTTTCTATGTGTATATTCTAGGGTAGTTTTTCTATGTGTAGGTTGGGTGCTGGACTCTCAATTGGAGGCAGGTGTTTCTAGTTGCCTCTGATTGGGAGTCCTATAAATAGGTGTGTGTTTTGTTTGTCACTTGCGGGTAGTTGTTTGAGAGCACTGCTTTTGTTGAGCCTGCTTCTCTGTTCCTGTCGTTAGTTTGTTTATTGTTTTTCCGTGGTGTTCTCATTTTATTTAATAAATATGTTGAGCACGCAACCCGCTGCGCCTTGGTCCCATTCTCTCTTCCACGACAGCTGTGACAGAACTACCCACCACAACAGGACCAAGCAGCGGAGGAAATCTGGCAAGGACCGGGGAACACGGCTGGTAAGGGAGCCCGAGAGGCAGCCCCAAGAATTTTCTGGGGGGGGGCACAAGGGCAGTTTGGCGGGGCGAGGATGGAGCCCCAGGCCAGCTCCCCGTACCCTTTTTGGGCAGAGACATACTGGACAGGTCCCGTGCTTTGGGGTGATGGGTGCTGTGGCGAGGCCGGGTATTTTCAGGCCGGTACGCGCAGTACCAGCGCCCCGCATGTGCCAGGGGAAAGTGGGCATCCAGCCAGTAGGGGTGATGCCAGCCCTGCACTCGAGACCGCCAGTGCGCCTCTACGGTCCAGTGTTTCCCGTTACACGCACTAGCCTTGAGGTGCGTGTCTCCAGGCTGGCACGTCCAGTACCAGCCCCACGCATCAGGCTTCTAGTGCGTCAACCCAGTCCGACTCGGCCTGTTCCCGCTCCCCGCACTAGCCCTGAGGTGCGTGTCTCCAGGCTGGCATGTCCAGTACCAGCCCCACGCATCAGGCTTCTAGTGCGTCAACCCAGTCCGATTCGGCCTGTTCCCGCTCCCCGCACTAGCCCTGAGGTGCGTGCCCAGACTGGCACATCCTGTACCAGCACCACGCATCAGGCTTCTAGTGCGTCAGCCCAGCCTCGCCAGTCTGGTGCCGCCAGAGCCGCCAGCCAGTCAGGAGCAGCCAGAGCCGCCCGCCAGTCAGGAGCCGCCAGAGCCGCCCGCCAGTCAGGAGCCGCCAGAGCCGCCCGCCAGTCAGTAGCCGCCAGAGCCGCCCGCCAGTCAGGAGCCGCCAGAGCCGCCCGCCAGTCGGGCGCAGCCAGGGTCATCCGCCAGCCGGGCACAGCAAGGGTCGCCCGTCAGCCGGGCGCAGCCATCGCCGCCCGTCAGCCGGGCGCAGCCATCACCGCCCACCAGCCGGGCGAAGTCAGGGTCGCCCACCAATCCTCCGACGCGGCCAGGGGCGCCACCTAAGTGGGCGACGCCGAGGGTGGAGCGGGGTCCACGTCCCGCACCTGAGCCGCCTCCGATATAGGTGGGTTGGGGAGGGGGGTGTAGCACAGTGCCGTCGTTGACGGCAGCCACCCTCCCTTCCCTCCCTTTAGGTTAGGGGGATTTTTCTGTTTGTTTTGGGAGTTTTCTGTGTTGTGTTAGGTGCATCCGGGGTCTGCACCTTTGGGGGGGGGTACTGTCACGTCCTGACCAGTATAGAGGATATTTTGTTATTGTAGTTTGGTCAGGACGTGGCAGAGGGTAGTTTATTTATGTATTACGGGGTTTTTTGGTCACTGGTCTATGTTTGTATTTCTATGTGTATATTCTAGGGTAGTTTTTCTATGTGTAGGTTGGGTGCTGGACTCTCAATTGGAGGCAGGTGTTTCTAGTTGCCTCTGATTGGGAGTCCTATAAATAGGTGTGTGTTTTGTTTGTCACTTGTGGGTAGTTGTTTGAGAGCACTGCTTTTGTTGAGCCTGCGTCTCTGTTCCTGTCATTAGTTTGTTTATTGTTTTTCCATGGTGTTCTCATTTTATTTAATAAATATGTTGCGCACGCAACCCGCTGCGCCTTGGTCCCATTCGCTCTTCCACGACAGCTGTGACACGTTCATATCTTATCTGTTCTTTCCAAATACAATAGAATCTAGCTTGTGTGCTTTAGCTGACAAGCATGGTTGTGTGACAGTATTGCGTCTTTCCCTCTATTCGGCCCAACCTGGGCTTAAACCAGGGACTTTCTGCACACATCAAAGGTCAACCTAAAAGCATCGTTACCTATCGCTCCACAAAAGCCACGGTCCTTGCAGAACAAGGGAAACAACTACTTCAAGGTCTCAGAGCAAGTGGCGTTACCGATTGGAAAAACTACTAGTGCACACAACTAATTAGCTAGCCATTTCACACTGGTTACAGTTGTCCAGGGATGTCCTCAAGTTTGCACCATCCAAAGGTCATCTATGTTGTGATCAGTGATGTATATGTAACAGGGTTCTATTGGTGATTCCCCTTGCCACTTTGTTAAGCCAATGGGTTTTTGGTTTTGTCTTGCCTTCACCTACTCAATATGGCATCTTATTGGCTGGTTTGCGTGGCTTGCTTACGAGGGAGGATGTTTCAGTTAGAATCGTCCCAGTGAACAAGCACCAAACCAGAGGTAAATTGTTGGTTGCAAAGCTCTGTACGTCAAAAGGGATTTTTATACTCCCAAGTGATGATTTGAATGTACAATTTAGATACATTTTTGTAAATGTTATTAGAACATCACACATAAGATGCAGAATTTTTTGTGCATATTTGTTTTGGATTTTGTTGTAGAGAATTCCAGCTAATACTAGCTAGCAACTTACTGTGTCTGGTGGGGAGGTTCGTATATTTTGCACAGTACGTGAGTGCAGAGTTAGATGGTCAGCCGTGCAATTTTGTGCTGTTTCTATCAGGTACAATGTTGAAAATATGATATATTGTTGTATCTACGTTGCCCAGTAAACAAGCACAAAACCAGCGTGCGTGAGTGCAGAGTTGGATGGTGAGCCGTGCATTGCAATGACGTGCAATTTTGTACTGTTTCTATCAGAGTAAATCTCAATGACTGGTGCTATCATGACACAAGGCGAGACCCAGATGCAGACACAGGAGGCAGATGGTTGGAGTCTTACAATGTTTATTAATCCAAAAGGAGTAGGCAAGAGAATGGTCGTGGACAGACAAAAGGTCAAAACCAGATCAGAGTCCAGGAGGTACAGAGTGGCAGACGGGCTCATGGTAAAGGCAGGCAGAATGGTCAGGCAGGCGGGTACAAAGTCCAGAAACAGGCAAGGGTAAAGACCGGGAGGACTAGAAAAAAGAGAAATGCAAAAAGCACGAGAACGGGAAAACCGCTGGTTGACTTGGAAACATACAAGACGAACTGGCACAGAGAGACAGGAAACACAGGGATAAATACACTGGGGAAAATAAGCGACACCTGGAGGGGGTGGAGTCAATCACAGGGACAGGTGAAACGGATGCAAAATGAGTACTGTTACATAAATAAACCCTGGATTGCGGATGCTATGTATTGGTCGTTGAGAGGCTTTGAAGCCAACGGTCGGCCAGAAGGAGCAGTCCTCCATAAGAATGAATGGAATTCTACACTATTTCAATGAAATATATAGAAGTATTTTTGTTGTTGTAGTAGGCACAGTAACATTAGTTATCTCTAAAAATTATACTTTAAGAAAAATGTTTTATATACAGTATAATAATATAATTAAAAATATGCATTAATGTGTCTGTGATAGAATAAATGTGTATTTTTTTGTTGTTGCCATTAATAATGCATTTCTAGAGCTTGCAAAATAGTTTTTATAACGGTGGGGGAGTGCCAAGATGGTAATCTAGTGTATATATAAATCCTTGCTTGTGATCAATTTCCTTCCTCTAATCTTATCAGACAGTATTTGAACTAATGCCACTTTTCAGTTTCATAAATTGACCCATAATCTTCAATATGAATGGGGAAATAATGGATATACTGCACATAATAGAATATTGGAAATAAAATGGTTGTCAACAATCCCAAAGTGTTGTCATTCCATGTCTTGTGTTTGGAATGGGACAGCAAGGACCATGTACAAGCGCCTTGAGAGTACAAGAGAGTGTACATGACAGTGTACATGAGCCTTTTGTTATGTGATCAGGACATCTAAAGTGGGCCATAGAAACCCGCTCAGCCCTCTGGTTTCATCAGAGGATACACAGTAGAATTAGCCTTAGTCTAAAAAAAGTGAAGTGGAGAGTAACCGTTGTAAACCCCACATAAACACACTGAAAATACAACAAAAGTAAAGTGGAAAAGTTCATTAAGTTCAGTGAAATTGGTAAGACACAACATAGTAGTTAATATAACATCTGCAACGCTAGACGGGCAATTGAGGTCATGTTTTCTCAATCCAAATACCGCTTTGGCAATGTTCTGTACCGTCCATATTCCTATGCAAATAGTCTGGAGCTATAATTGTGGGAATAGCAAGAATGGGCACTGGGACAAATTTATCAAGGATTATGTCTGTGGTAAGAGGAATATTGTACCAACAACCCCACCATTTAAGATCATGTTTCCCAGGGTAAAGCACTGCAGGCCAAAACTGGATTATGTTCTGACGTACAGTACCAGTCAAAAGTTTGGACACACCTACTCATTCTTTATTTGTACTATTTTCTACATTGTATAATAATAGTGAAGACATCAACACTATGAAATAACAGATATGGAATCATGTAGTAACCAAAAAGGTGTTAAACAAATCAAAATATATTTTATATTTGAGATTTTTCAAAGTAGCCATCCTTTGCCTTGATGACAGCTTTGCACACTCTTGGCATTCTCTCAACCAATGTAGAAAATAGTACAACTTTTGACAGGTACTGGTACTGTATACTGTACACGTGTAATTAATTTAGCAATATTTGTGAGACATAAATTCCAACTGAAGACAATGTAAATATGGGTTTAATGTCAGTCTACTGAGCAATCCCCCAATGAGGCCTTTGTTCTTGTAAAATACCTGCAATAAGATAATACTATCTGGGGAAAAGTCATAACAATCAACTTTCTCAAATGTCTTAAAATGTAATTCATATCTTTGATGCTCTTACTCAACTCTGATCATATTTTTGAACTGTACCAAACAAATAAAAACACAATGTCTTCTACATACTCTGTATCCCTCTTCTTCCTTCTTTGGGTGGATCCAACAGTTTGTTTCCGGAACTGTATGATTGCGCTCGAGGGCATAGTGAGGTGTTCATCTCTACCCCCCATCAGCATCAGTGTTTACCAACAATACAGTCCTATTGTTGTGGAATGTGTCAGTAAACACAAGGCACACTTACTGTGTCGTTGGACGTGAGGCATCTCGTCAGATTTACTCATCTGAATGGGTGCCCCATCTTACCAAGGGCAGATAGAGATAGCATTATGCCTGCCCTGTTGTATCACTAAAGATGAACGCTTGTGTCATTTGATGGGGCAAGGTCAATAAAGTGAAGAGAAGTGTGTGTCTGTGTCTGCATGTGTGTGTGTGTGTGTGTGTGTGTGTGTGTGTGTGTGTGTGTGTGTGTGTGTGTGTGTGCGTGTGTGTGTGCGTGTGTGTGTGCGTGTGTGTGTGCGTGTGTGTGTGTGTGTGTGTGTGTGTGTGTGTGTGTGTGTGTGTGTGTGGTACATGCCGGCCTTATCAGTGTATTAGTGTTGACTGGGTTATTATTGCCCCAGTGTTGCCAGGCTGGGGTCTTGGTATTAAGGTCCAGATTACTCTCCCCCACCTCTCCTTAATTAGAGTCATTGAGTGATTCACCCAGTTGGGATGGTAGCACACCTTTCTCTGTGTCAAATGGGTTTACTGGTTTGGATTGAATGTACTCACGTTAGGGTTGGTACAATGAACTGTGTATGTGGTGTATTACAGTAATATAATTAAATGATTACTCAGGAATTACCTAGCTACATTATGATCATATGTAACTTCCTAAAACAACGCAATACATGTGCAGGTGGACGCTGATGCAATGGGAGATGAGAGTAGAACAACAACAAAAAAATTCAGCGTAGGACACAATATGGGTAAATCACGGTCATACTGTTCAACCCCGTCTTTTGGGATACAATATTGCTCCAAAGCAACTGGAGAGAAAAAAAGTATTCATTAAATATAATGTCTGATAGAGCCTTTTCCATGTCAATGAATGTCAGCAGGTCTTTTCAAATTAAAGTAAAGAACCTGGCTGAATTGACGAGGTAGTGATGAAAATGCCTTTTCGATCAAGCCACTAGAAATGTTGGGATATGACAGTGAATCAGGAGAGAAGCGTTCGAACAGGTAGAAGTGATCCACTGTGCCATTCGCCCCCTTTTTTAACAATACCATGTGGTTTTAGACTGAGCGTGTGGACGAGCAGAGAGACGGATGCCGTTTGCACCCTCTTTGGCCTCAGACGTGCTCCTGCTGTGAGCTAGAGACACCTGTGAACTAGAGACAGACCACCGGCACATACCACATGCCACACAGGACACATTGAGCCCCTCATTTACAACTATCTGGCAGCTGTTGATCTATTTGACTTGTCAGAGACATTCATTTACATATTGGGGTTTTATCTAATTATTAGATTCTTTCTAATCGCTTATGCATAGCAATTGTATTTACCTGAATTAAATCGGCCTGGCATTTTTAAAAACTTAGGGAGCCTGAGCTGGTTACTGCATGCTGTATTGAGATGAAGGTGATTTTTTTTCCACTACCGTCATGCAGAAAGCTAAAGGCAAAAGAAATCTATCTCTCCAACATAAGCAACACTGACAGAAACAGTTGAGGAGGCACAGGACCGTAAACACACGGCACACTTACTGTGATCGCTGGTCGCGTATTAACCCCCTCTTTATGACACGTCTGAAAGGAGAGGGCTGTTTCATCCAGTCAAGATAGTATTGTGTCAATTAAAAACACATGAGGATGGGGTCACTGGAGCATGTGGGTGGGGTGGTTGCGGCGATGGTGCTATAGTTAGAGATGTGTGGCACATGCCACTCGTATCAGATTTGAATGGGTAATGACGAGGCGGCTGTTGTCATGCGCTGACAGAGTGATTGGACGCCTGAGGGTTCATTAGGCTAATTAGACAAGGTGGGGCGATTACTGTATATCGCAACTCCTCACAAGGAGTCTCTCTAGACAGACAGGTCGCCTCCCACAATGTACCAATGTCTGCTGTTGCTCCTAGGTCTGGGTTTTCCGAGACTATGTCACAAGGCCTCTTTCATCTGAGGTGATCTCAGGCTGTTAAATGTAAATCTTTGACTCACTCTTATATCTTACATTTTGGATACCGCAGAAGTGTGGAGTTTACGTAGCACAAGTAACAGTAAGGACACATACTGTATTGATATTTGACACGGTTTAGTGTCAAAACCAACCATTCACACTTCTTCTCTAACAGAAGAAAGGGATTTTTTATTGTTTTATTTAACTAGGCAAGTCAGTTAAGAACAAAACCCAGACAACGCTTGTCCAATTGTGCGCCGCCCTATGGGACTCCCAATCCCAGCTAGATGTGATACAGCCTGGATTCGAACCAGGGACTATAGTGACACCTCCTACACTGAGATGCAGTGCCTTAGACCGCTGCGCCACTCAGGAGCCCAAGAGGGAAGGAAGCATCAAAGTAGAGAACAGAGGCAAATGATTATACCTGTGAATATCACACAGCCAAAACCACTATGACAAGTGATCACGCTTCCATGTTAAGGGAACCCTCACTCACCCTTCACTCACCTTCCAGACTGAGTAGTAACAGGGGAGGTGTGGAATGAGGGGGGTGAGGAGAGGAGAGATGGATTGGAGGGCGCTGAGGCCTGTAGAGAGGATCATTATCCACTACCCCCTTCTCCTCATTCCTCACATTCCTCCCTTCAATTTCTCACTCAATGTTTCTCTCGTGCCTCTCCACAGATTCTTCCTTGCCAGAGATATACATGGGAATGGTTCCTCAAGCATGTTCTCTTGTCCCCCTTTGCTGCCTGCTACTCAGAGGGAGAAATGGGGTGCTGGTTCCCATGGCGCTAAGCGTTGGGCTACAGATGTTGACCTCAGCATCTTACAGACCTCCTCAGTGGAATCTGTTGAGGTGACATGTTTTTTAGCTCAGGTGAATATTGGAGGTGTGAGATTTTAATGTTACAGTCAGCAGTTTATACATTGTGACGAGATGAAAGCAAAATAGTTCAAGCAAATAAATACATGCCGTATACTGTATGTAATGAGTCTACTTTCACATTGATTCCCAGGTTGTAGAGTTGTGGATACTCTACATTATGGCATAGAGAAGCTAAAAGAAGCTTCAAGTCGATGGTGTGCTAGAAAGATTTTGAAGTCTACATTTAATAATGTGACTTGAACAGAACTCAATTTGAATTGTAAAAAGGGTGGGACAGAAACGGGACAGGTAGGTAGTCTATATTTTACATGTCCAAAGGAGAAAAGAGGCCATCCGAAGTTGAAATGCCACACCCACCTCCAAACCCTTGCATGGAGGTGGGTGTGGCATTTCAACTTCGAATGGCCTCTTTTCTCCTTTGGACATGTAAAATATAGACTACACACCTGTCCCGTTTCTGTCCCACCCTTTTAGATTAAAGGTTGTATTTACCAATATGAGAAATAGCACACAATTGCAAATAGCCTTTTAAAGTTTTTAGGTGTACTGTTCATATAGTTCAAAATGAAATGTATCTGTTGAATAGGTTGTTATGTCTCCAAAAGCATGGCTGACTAATGGTGAGAGGCATTAGCTTATACCCTGAACCCAAGAGGGGCAAATAAAGGGAGATAGAGGTGATGAGAGGGGGCTGTAACTGTAAATGGGAGCAGAGGGCAACCTTGAGGAACAAGTTCTGTGGCATATATCTTTTTTTCCCCTGGCTCTCACCTGTCTTCTCCCCCATCCTGTTCAGTGTTTAACGGTTTCTTGGCCTCGCTCATTTCACACCCTGTCTCTCAGATCATTGACTGTAATGGGAGCTTGACTTGTCTTATCTCAATCAAAGGCGCTGGCAATCAGATCTTGATCAAACTGCATGATATCATGTTTAAGTACCATCCTAAATAGTTATTTCAGAATGAATCATGTTTTGACCATATACTGCATTTGCCTCTTTAAATGTGTTTTCATACAATAAATACTCCCAGAAATATAGCAATGAGAATTTATTATTTTTGTTGTTCTTTATTTAAAAAAATCTGAACAAATCTTGATGACAGGACATTTACGTACATCACATACAAAACCCATTTTTTTATTAAAGCCAAGAATTCCTCAAATATTTGACAGATAGTTGAGTTCATATTATAAAGACAGTATATGGAACAGCAAACAATATACATACAATCAATTAAGAGGGGAAAAAAACATTGTAAATCATCCTCTTTAGTATGAGTTCAGTGCAGTTTCATTCTCTGCTGAGGAAGACATTGTAGTGAGAGTTTGCCCAAAGGCAGAATGCCCTATGGAGTACAGTGGCTCTATCAGTTGTGCTTTACACCTCTGTGCCTTCCTGTTGGTAAAGCATTGAGTCCAAGGCTGGGTATATCTGGCTGCTGAGCCGGGAGAGGACAGAGTCCCTGTAGCCCCCAGGGTAGAGGGGAGGGGAGGAAGGGATGGTAGGTTGCTGCGGATGAGACATATGGACCTCCCAGTGAGGCACTGTAGCGTTGGGAGAGTAGGAGCCGTATCCCTGGGACGGAGAGGCCAGTTGGGGTACCTCTATAGGCAGCCTGGGTGTGTGGAGGGTATCTGCCACTACTGTGTTTGATTCCATCCCCACTTCAGCCATCTGAGACAGGAAGCTGTTCAGGCAGAGGGAGGGGGCTGAGGAGATGGGGGAGGGGCCGCGGTCAGAGGAGCTGGACACGTCACTCATGTTGTTGGGGTGTTTGGGGCTGGACTCTAATGACTCAGAACCTGAGGAGCCCCCGTCGCCAGGCAGGGATTCTGACTTCCTCTTCCTCTTGCGACGGAAGTTGCCATTGTCGAACCTCTTCTCACAGTTGGGGTCCAAGGTCCAATAGTTACCCTTGCCTATAAGGAGACACATAAGACATGTTTGTTAAGGATTTGCTCTCACATAGTTGGGCAAGAGTTAATATCTGTCTGAGACACATTACACAATTTTTTTAAAGGTTATAAATGTATACATTTCTCTTTTGTAAATAGAAAATTGTGTCGACATGGAACACCTTGAAATTAAAAGACCAATTTTTAAAACATGAAATGTTCTTACCTGGATCATCCTCATCTCGGGGCACCTTCTTGAAGCAGTCATTGAGGGAGAGGTTGTGGCGAATAGAGTTCTGCCACCCGGCCTTGCTTTTGTTGTAGAAGGGGAAGTTGTCTGCTACATATTGGTAGATCTGGCTCAGGGTGAGCCGTCTGTCTTGGGCCCCATGGATCGCCATGGCAATAAGGGCAGAGTATGAGTAGGGTGGCCTGACTAGCTTCATCAGCTCTTCCTGAGAGGGCATGGAAAACCAGCTCAGGTCCCCTACACCAACCCCCGGCCCATCAGCACCCAGATAAGGCCTCTGAATGTTGTAGTGTTGGGGCACATAGGGCCCACAGGCTGGCCCCGTGGGTCCCCCTATGTAGGGAACACTGTTGAGCTCTGGGCTATTGAACCACAGGTAAGGGTTGGTAGGAGGGTTGGTGTAGTCTCCCAGGTCGTAGGCAGGAGGGGTGGCCTGCTGCAGGCTAGGCACGGCTGGAGGGCTGCAGAAGCTGTCGCTGTACAGGCTGAACTCTGGAGACTCCTGTCTCAGACTGGGGTACTGGGTCCCACATGGAGGTGGAGAGAGGCTCTGTGGCACAAACAACGTCATGCTCACCCACAGACTGGTCCTTGGATTGGCAGCTGGTCTCTTCAGTCTGATAAATGGCTCTCGCTTTTCTTCAGTATTATCTGTTCCTCTGCTTCTAGCTGAGAGGTGAATTTGCCTTTCACTCTGTTCAAGACTATTTTGTGTCCAGTACAGGTGCATCACAACCTGCCACATGTCTCACCTGGTCAATTTATAGTACTACAGCGACACCCACGTCTGCTCTGATTGGTTGTTTCTGAGACAGTGTCACACTTTGCATTTGAGTGAGTTTAGGCCGGTTTAGGCGTGGAGGATTCCCTTTGAATTGGAGGTGGAATTCCACCAGTACTCCACCAGCAGTTAGTCTAAGCTCTGTGAAATGTTTTGCAATTTTAATTTGACACCCACCCAGAACATGGGAAAAATGATTGTTTTACTGAGTAATGGGAAATTGGTGCTACATTTACAAATATTACAGTAATTTAAAAGCATGTATAACAATTTAGACTCTAATATAATAATAGGTCACTTATTCTTTGGGGAAATCCTATACATGGGTTAGCTAACAACGTCACAAAAAACGATGTGCACACATCAATGGGCAGAAGTCCGTGAGTTGTTGTGAGTCTGAGTGGCCAGATAGCTACCAACAATGAAAATAAACTGCCATGTGGGGAATAGTAAGTGACTCGTTTCAGCTAGTTTCATCTTGTTCTTGATACCCAACCAGGTCACAGAGCATTTCGTATTATTCTGTACGTAAATCTATGACACTAGTTTTTGTATATGTTATGTTTCGTATGGTGTGTATTAATTTGTGGATGTCCATCACCCATTTCAATTACATATCGTATAATATGTTTTACAAATTACAATTTGTACAATATGTTACGAATTGGCAAAATGTACAATATGTTACCTGTTCTACCGGCCACTGTGGCAAGTAAGTAAAAAAATCTACCAGCCACTAAGATTTTTTACCAGTCAAAATATTTTTGGAAACATGAGGATAAGGTCTCACTTTAGTAGTTAGACCAACTGTTATGCCTGTGTGCATTGTTTCTAAAAACAAATCTTTCAGCACTTCACTCACAGCGCACACAGCCCCCCAGCAGGGATTCCTATTTATTTGTGTATTACCAGATATGAAACAAAATTAAATTAAATTCTTGCATTGTAGAGCCCTGTGTGTGACCATCTGCCAACGTGGCTGGTGAATTAGACATTCTTACCCGCCAATGCCAAAATCTAGCCGCATTTGACGGGTGGCGGGTGTTAATTTTAGGCCCTGGTAACGAATGTCCAAAACGTACAATATGTTACGAATTTGCAAAATGTATGATATGTTAAGGTTAGGGTTAGGGGAAGGTTAGCTAACATGCTAAGTAGTTGCAAAGTAGCTATAAAGTAGTAAGTAGTTGAAAAGTTGCTAAATAGTTAAAATGCTAAAGTTGTCCGTGATGAGATTCAAACACGCAACCTTAGGGTTATATGCCCACCCACTCACTCACTCACTCACCCCGACCAACCACCCTCCTTTCATTTTTGCTTAAAGTAACCTTCTGTCTTATGTAACCATACCAAAAAGGAACATTTTACTAATTTAGGTGGCCCGGATTTAAGTTACTATGTTATGTCTAGTATATGAGACCAGGCTGTCTTGTTTTGAGGTGTTTTGACTCATTTCATGTCATTGCTAATATGGCTAAAATTCACTAGCTAGCTAACCATCAAATGTAACGATGTATTTGAGAGACAAACAAGTGATCATTGTGCAAATGTATTCATGTTTTCAAGAAACATTGGAGACGAAATATAGTTTACATGTTGTCAACAATCTAAGCCAACCCTGTCTGTTTTACCACATAATTGCACATGCATCTGGTTTTGTTGCTAAACAACCAGCCTGTCTATGGTGAAATAACTGCCGTTTTTGTAGGGTTTTTAAATAATCACCGAAAATATGGTCATTGGTAAACACAGGCTTAGGAGATCTTATACGTTTTGTTCTATGATATCATCTTCATCAGCTAATGTCCCTTTTTGTGAATTTTGAAGCATTTATGTATTTTTAAAAAGTACATAAAGGCTTCATAATTGAGAAAGGTCATGACTGATATTATCTCATAGAACAAAATCTCCTAAACCTGTGTTAACCTCAGACCTTATTTTCGGCGTTTATTCATTCCCCATTAATTTTCCCATAGGGACGGCTGAACGAACCAGAGGTAACTCATTTCCAGGTTTTATGATACAAGCTGGCGATCTCTGTTGTCATGAATCTTGCCCTGGAGGCAGGACCTAGGGGTGTACAACAAATTACAGACACGTATTGACATACACCTATTGACTGTTTATACAGCTTTCTTATTCAAATAATGTAGAATTATTTTAATGTACTGCTCGAACTCCTTTTAGAAAACAAGGAAGAATGTTTTTTTATTTGTGAATTTATATGAATGAATATGACATTTCCCCATTAGCACAATTAAATGTGAAATTGTCTTTCTTTATCCTTACTATAGTTAAGGAAACCGAGCAGCACATTTTCCCATAATAAACAAAAGTCATCAAGAATATAATAAATTATAAATCCGCAAATATCTTGCCATAATCTCTTTACGTGTAGACAATGCCAAAATACATTCAAAAATGTTTCTGGATGCTCATCACAAAAAGTACAGTTAATGCTAATGTATGTTCTTATGTTAGCCATGGTATATTGGCCATATACCACAAACCCCCAAGGTGCCTTATTGCTATTACAAACTGGTTACCAAAGTAATTAGAACAGTACTGGAGGCTCCGGGCTGGGGAGCGTCGCTGGAGGCTCCTGACTGGGGAGCGTTGCTGGAGGCTCCTGACTGGGGAGTGTCGCTGGGGCCTCCGGCCTGAGGAGTGTCACTGGAGCCTCCGGCCTGAGGAGCGTCACTGGAGGCTCCGGGCTGAGGAGCGTCACTGGAGGCTCCGGGCTGAGGAGCGTCACTGGAGGCTCCGGGCTGAGGAGCGTCACTGGAGCCCTCCTGCGTGGAGCTGGGACCTGTCACCCCGGACTGGGAAGACTTACAGGAGACTGGGTGCGCAGAGCAGGAATGAGGCACACTGGGCCGTGGAGGCGCACCGGAGGTCTGGAGCTCAGGGCTGGAACACTCCGTCCTGGCTGGATGGTCCCTGTAGCCCGGCACGGGCGGAGCGCTGGCACAGGGCGAGCTGGGCTGTGCTGGGGGATGAGGGTTGCCGTGCATAGAGCAGGCGCAGGGTAAGCTGGGCCGAGGAGACGCACTGGCGGCCCGATGCGCTGAGCAGGCACACTCCTTCCTGGCTGAGTGCCAACTCTAGCACGGCAACGCTGCGGAGCCTGTACCGACCGCACCGGACTTTGAGTGCGGATGGGCTAGATAGTGCGCATCACCCCATAATGCATCGCTCAGCCCTCTGCACGCCTGCTCAGTCGTGCCCTCTCTGCCAGTACCTCCTTCCGGAATCTCGCGTCAAGCTCGGCGCTCGACTCCTTTCTCGGCTCCGGTTTGCTCCACGGCTCCCTCCGAATAGCCCGGGAAGTTAGGTCAGGGTTTCCCCATGACCTAGCAACACTCCCCTTATGCCCCCCCCAAAAAAAATGTTTTGGGGGCTGCCTCTCCACCTCCTGAATAGGAGGATACAACGCCTCGTACCCTCGTCGTTCCCTCTTCGACTCCTCCAGCTCCGCCTTCGGGCGCTGGTACTCCCCAGCCTGGCTCCATGGACCCTTGCCACTGAGGAGCTCCTCCCACGTCCATGACTCCAAATACCTCTCCTGCTGCTCCTTCTTCCGCTGCTTGGTCCTTCTTTGGTGGGTGGTTCTGTCACAGGTGTCGATGAAGGGGGACCAAAACGCAGCGGGTATTGTGCTCATCTTCTTTTATTACTTAATAAAGTGAACACTTAAACGAAAACAATAAACCGACAAACAACAGTTCTGCAAGGTACACAGACTATGCCAAAAGCAACCACTCACAAAAACACAGGAAAAAACAGGCTGCCTAAGTATGGCTTCCAATCAGAGACAACGAAAGACACCTGCCTCTGATTGGAGGCCATACCTGGCCACACATAGAAAAATAAACATAGAAATGGAAAACTAGAACAAAAATCCCCTAGAACCAAAAACCCCAAAACACACAAAACAAACACCCCCTGCCACACTCTGACCATACTACAATTACAAATGACCCCTTTACTGGTCAGGACGTGACAGTATCAAAGACTATGGCAAACTCTCTAGGATAGCGTGTATGCTGTTGTTTGTTTGTTTGTAGGCTTCCTGTATGTATACTGGTGTTTTGTGCAATAAAATAAAGAATAATAATAAACAATTTAAATAAATGTTAACAGATTTTTTTTTAAATGGCAGAACTGATTTTTAAAGGAACTTCAACAGGAGAGATCACATGGATCTTCTTGCCTTGGCTAGCTAGCTATCGATAAGCCACACTTGGGCCAGCTAACCTTTTGCTCACAGTACATTTAGCAGAAAGGGTCTAGCTATATGGTAACATTTGGTCAGAAATACCATAGCAAAATTATTTTTATGTGGTAGCCCAGTTAGCCACGGTTTGCAGGCAGCATCCATGTAACATTTGCAGGTAGCATCAAGTAACCTTCTGTCTTATGTAACCATACCAAACATAACATATCATACTGTCCCATCCTGACCAGTAAAAGGGGTTGTTTGTTATTATAGTTTGGTCAGGGCGTGGCAGGGGTGTTTGTTTAGTGTGTTTCGGGGTTTTTGGTTGATGTTCTATATTTTCTATTTATATGTGTTTGTCTAGTTTTTCTATTTCTATGTTGGGGTTTTGGAACAACCTCCAATTAGAGACAGCTGGTTGTTATTGCCTCTAATTGGAGGCCATATTTAAGTAGGTTAGTTTTCTCTTGTGTTTGTGGGTGGTTGATTCCTGTTTAGTCTATGCACCTTACGGGACTGTTTCATCGTTTGTTTTGTGTAAGTGTTTTGGTTTCCTTCAATAAAAGAAGATGTTCACTATACATTTACATTTAAGTCATTTAGCAGACGCTCTTATCCACCCGCTGCCGTTTGGTCCACTACCTATAACGACGCTTGTGACACATACTCATTTGTATCCTGGGTTTTCATTTACTATGTTACTTCTATTCTATGAGACCAGGCTGCGTGGCTCCAGAGAGCTTGATGTCTATGGCTTCTTCATGCAGAATAATAAACTTTTACTTAGACAGGGACGTATGTACCGCCATGGACTTTTTTGGGGTGAGCGAGGGCTTTGATTTCAGTGATCCATGCAGGCTTTACTGCAAACATTTCTGCACAGTCATAGATAATTCAAGCCTGAATTTGGGCAAACAGAGGCATGTGGCAGTTGGGTAGTTTTTGCTCTTCATTATTTGTTCCTCCCAAAGATATATCCCACCTTATCAGCTCAGAGTTGTCTCTCTCAAGTTGCCTGCAAGGACAGGTTAAGTGTTCTATGATTCATTTCCAGGAAAAAAAATCTTGTAGGCTGCCAAGGATGGCAGTTAGTGTGATTGATGTAATCCTCTCCTCCTGTGCTGACACAGACACAACAGCATGTCTGTCTCTCCAGGAGGGTTATATTGTCTGCTATTGTATTTTACATACTGTACGCTTTAAATCTTCTCTCTAGGCAGAGGAGTCAGGTTTAACATGTATTACACTAATGTAAGGCTTGTGTAAATTATAACAAACAAATCTGAGATTAGGGACATAAAGCTTTTATACACAGATTATGAGGCATTATGTTTTACAACAGGTTAGTGGTGCAGATGCAACATGTTTACATTTTTTTGGAACTGGTATTAATATTACACTACCAGATCAGCAGTGAGACAACCCTTTTGTCATCGTCTATGTTTCAGGCAAACAAAAGTCAATGAAAAAGCTGGGCAGAATTTGGCACAGAGGTCAGTGAAGTTTTTCTAGTGTGCCGCCATCAATGACCAATGATTTGTAGAATTTCTGCCACAAGTTTCCAATAAGAAAATTCAAAGATTGTTTAAACAGTAAAGACAGCAACATAAAGGAACATACAGTGTCAGAAATTAAATAATATTGCTTTCATTTAACCATGCAGGAAAGAAATACTGTTTTATTTGGAAGCCAATCAATTCCATATTACGAAAGCTCAGCAGTAGTGATTGACTGTTTACCCCACTATTTCCTTACTTGGATAATGTATGCTGGTTCTGATTCACAGCAGATCTTGCTGCTATCTAGGCTTGTAACAGGAAAATAACAGAGAGCAACGCACATGGACATTTTCAGATTCTGTGGTCTCCGTACTCAAATAAATACATAAGTAGAGAAAAAAAACGACAAATATTGTGACTTTTCTTTTTGAAGTCCATCGCGTAAACAGTTGACAGTGGCGTACTCTTCATCCAAGAGTTACTTGGCTTTACATTAAATGACTGTACATGTAAAGACAATGAACTGGAATTCAAAGGTTGCATAATTCATTCCCCCATAATGTTAGTGGTATTCTTTTATTAAAACCAATGCCAATCTTGACTATTGCTCCATGTTATTGTTCTCCCTCCCCCAGGTTTCTGTTAAAAGGATGGACGGAGACCTGCTGGGTAGATCAGGGGACACTGGTTCTGCTGACCTGATTCACGGTTCTTAGCATCAATCAGCAGAAGTGGTTGCTGTCTGTAATGGTTGATGATGTGTGCCACCATCGGAAAGGTCTGAAACATAAAACAGGAACCCATCCATTAGCAGGGGTTCATTCAGCCGTATCATAACAGAAGCTGAAACATACATGTCAGAAGGCTGTACATCTAATCAAATCTTCTAGTTGATTTTGGGGCAAAAAGCACTTCATAACAAACTTTCAGATTACAGATGCATGGATTCAGTTCACAAAGCTCACTACGTCATCCTCAGAGTGCTTGCTAATATGATATAGAATTACACATGTTACTCTGACTGGTCATAATTAGGGCTATGAATTTATTTTTGACCATTTGACCTGATCAGGAACAACTCCTAGCCTTAGTCAGGATGAATGAGGTAGATATTGTGTACCTCTGAGCCTTTAAGACCAGTTCCCAGCAGAAACTCATTCTGTTCGCAGCGAATCTGGATATTGTAGACTTTGTCCTGGTAAAGCACCATGAGCGTATAGGGCTGGATGGACGAGCGCTTAGAACTGTCTCGTACCAGGAATGCACCATCCTAATCAGCAAATGAAACAGAAAAACACTGCTCATCATAGTGGTGTTTGTGTTGTATTCTATCACCACAGAGCACTGGTGAACTATACATTTTTATTGAAATAATATTGTCATTTTGAACATTGGACTATATATGATATTTCCTTGTCCCCTTCAAAAACCATTGTCACGATGAATCTGTAAGTACAGTGCATGAACGAGAGTTATTACAGTCAACCAGGTGTGTGAGCGATATTGGCAGCAGAAGACGCCTCACCTTATTGACCCGTTTGAGGCAGCCCTCCGCTTGGCCCCGTGTCACCTGGCCGACGTACCACTGAGGGTTCATGTCCTACACATTCACACAGGAACACGATCACACATCCATCATATGGGATTTGTGACCTGTTACTAATTTCTGTAATAGGATTCAGACAAAAACCATGTCACAACAACAATTGCTGCGTTTGCAACGTTTCCAAATGTTTCAATGGAAGTGACTTGTCGTCTTTTACGAACCTATCAAGAATATTTTTTTCCATCTTCGTAACATTGCCTAAATCAGAAACTTTTTGTCCAAAAATGTGCAGAAAAGCTAATCCATGCTTTTGTCACACTCTCCGGCTGCCCGGATAAAGCACTAAATTAACTTCAGTTAGTACTAGACTCGGCTGCTAGAATCCTGACTAGAACCAAAATAATGTATCATGTTACTCCAGTGCTAGCGTCTCTACACCGGCTTCCTGTTAAGGCTAGGGCTGATTTCAAGGTTTTACTGCTAACCTACAAAGCATTACCTATCTCTCCGATTTGGTCCTGCCGTACATACCTACACGTATGCTACGGTCACAAGACCCAGGCCTCCTTATTGTCTCTAGCATTTCTAAGCAAACAGCTGGAGGCAGGGTTTTCTCCTACAGAGCTCAATTTTTATGGAATGGTCTGCATATCCATGTGAGAGACGCAGACTCGGTCTCGACCTTAAAGTCTTTACTGAAGACTCATTTCTTCAATAGGTCAGTAGGTCCTATGATTAAGTGTAGTCTGGCGAAGTTGAACGGCAAGGTACTGGAGCGACAAACTGCCCTTGCTGTCTCTGCCTGCCCGGGTTCCCTCTCTCAACTGGGATTCTCTGCTTCTGACCTTATTACGAGGGCTGAGTCACTGGCTTACTAGTGCTCTTCCATGCTGTCCCTAGGAGGGGTGTGTTACTTGAGTGGGTTGAGTCAGACATTATCTTCCTGTCTGGTTTTGCTCCCCGTCGGGCTTGTGCGTCGGAGGAGATCTTCGTGGGCTATACTCAGCCTTGTCTCAGGGTAGTAAGTTGGTAGTCTGTTGATATCCCTCTAGTGGTGTAGGGGTTGTGCTGTTGCAAAGTGGGTGGGGTTATATCCTGCCTGGTTGGCCCTGTCCGGGGGAATCGTCGGGCGGGGCCACAGTGTCCCACTTGACATTTCCCACATGTTATGTTACAGCCTTATTCTAAAATGGATTAAATAAATAAAAATCCTCATCAATCTACACACAAAATCCCATAATGACAAAGCGAAAAGAAAAAACATAAGTATTCAGACCCTTTAATATGACACTAGAAATTGAGCTCAGGTGCATTCTGTTTGCATTGATCATCCTTCAGATGATTCTACAACTTGACCGGAGTCCACCTGTGGTAAATTAAATTGATTGGACATGATTTGGAAAGGCACACACTTGTCTATATAAGGTCCCACAGTTGACAGTGCATGTCAGAGCAAAAACCAAGCCATGAGGTAGAAGGAATTGTCTGTAGAGCTCTGAGATAGGATTGTGTCGAGGCACAGATCTGGGGAAAGGTACCAAAACATTTCTGCAGCATTTAAGGTCCCCAAAAACCCAGTGGCCTCCATCATTCTTAAATGGAAGAAGTTTGGAACCACCAAGACTTCCTAGAGCTGGCCGCCAGGCCAAACTGAGCAATCGGGGGAGAAGGGCTTTGGTCCGGGAAGTGACCAAGAATCCAATGGTCCCTCTGACAGAGCTCCAGAGTAGAAGGACAATCATCTCTGCAGCACTCCACCAATCAGGCCTTTATGGTAGTGGCCAGACGGAAGCCACTCCTCAGTAAAAGGCACAAGACAGCCCACTTTGAGTTTGCCAAAAGGCATCTAAATGACTCTCAGACCATGAGAAACAAGATTCTCTGGTCTAATGAAAACAGGATTGAACTCTTTGGCCTGAATGCCAAACGTCATGTCTGGAGGAAACCTGGCACCATCCCTACAGTGAAGCATAGTGGTGGCAGCATCATACTGTGGGGATGTTTTTCAGCGGCAGGGACTGGGAGACTAGTCCGGATCGAGGGAAAGATGAAGGGAGCAGAGTACAGAGAGATCCTCCTGCTCCAGAGCGCTCAGGACCTCAGACTGGGTCGAAGGTTCACCTTCCAACAGGACAACGACCCTAAGCACACAGCCAAGACAATGCAGGAGTGGCTTCGGGACAAGTCTCTGAATGTCAGAGCCCAGACTTGAACCTAATTGAACATCTCTGGAGAGACCTGAAAATAGCTGTGCAGCGATGCTCCCCATCCAACTTGACAGAGCTTGAGAAGATCTGCAGTAAAGAATGGGAGAAACTCCCCAAATACAGGTGTGCCAAGCTTGTAGCATCATACCCAAGAAGACACAAGGCTGTAATCACTGCCAAAGGCTCTTCCACAAAGTAACGAGTAAAGGGTCTAAATACTTGTGATATTTCTTTCTTATTTTTCTTCTAAATTTGCAAACATTTCTAAAAATATGTTTTGCTTTGTCATTATGGGGTATTCTGTATAGATTGACGAGGGAAAAAAACGATTTAATCCATTTTAGAATAAGCCTGTCACGTAATAAATGAATGCACTGTATCCGGTGTAATTCTCCTGTCTTATCTGTTGTCCTGTGTGAATTTAAGTATGCTCCCTCTAATTCTCTCGCTGTCCCTCCCCTCCCGGAGGACCTGAGCTCTAGGACCATGCCTCAGGACTACCTGGCCTGATGACTCCTGGCTGTCCCCAGTCCACCTGGTCGTGCTGCTGCTCCAGTTTCAACAGTTCTGCCTGCGCCTATGTTCATCGGACGTGCTACCTTGTCCCAGACCTGCTGTTTTGAAAATCTCTCTCTCTCTCTACCGCACCTGCTGTCTCGACCTCTGAATGCTCGGCTATGAAAAGTTAACTAACATTTAGTCCTGAGGCACTGACCTGTTGCATCCTCTACAACCCTGCTGGTCATCTATGAACATTTGAACATCTTGAAGAACAATCTGGCCTTAATGGCCATGTACACTTATAATCTCCACCAGACACAGCCAGAAGAGGACTGGCCACCCTTCAGAGCCTGGTTCCTCTCTAGGTTTCTTCCTAAGTTCCTGCCTTTCTAGGGAGTTTTTCCTAGCCCCTGTGCTTCTACATCTGCATTGCTTGCTGTTTGGGGTTTTAGGCTGGGTTTCTGTACAGCACTTTGTGACATCTGCTGATGTAAGAAGGGCTTTATAAATACATTTGATTGAATGATTGATTAAATGCACAAAATTACCATTATTTGCACATACAGTACTGTATGAGGGCCTACTGAAATATTTGATTGATTCAATAGGAGCTGACTGTCTCACATTGAGTCAAAGGGCTCTGCTCATAGACACTGCAGCAATTGAGACTAGGGGCTGCAGCCAGAATCTACAGTACTCCCTTAGAAGTTATTCCATGTGTAACTCTGTGTTGTTGTTTGTGTCACACTGCTTTGCTTTATCTTGGCCAGGACGCAGTTGTAAATGAGAACTTGTTCTCAACTAGTCTACCTGGTTAAATAAAGGTGAAATAAAAAAATACAAAATAAAATAAAGAAGAACAATACAATGTCGCCACCTACTGAGCTATGCAAGTCATTGCATCACTAGAGCAGGTCCAACGTAAGTACGTTCATGTTCGAGAATCTGTCTGTCTGTCGGGCTGTCTGTATGGTAGGTCACCTGTTCATCCTCTAGGTCTGCCGGTGGAGGCATAGAAGCTTGCACAGGTGACGGCACGGGCATAATCTTGCTCCTGTGTGAGAAAGCTTAGAAAGGAAAAAGGAGAATCCAATCAGATATCAATCGAGAAGTTGTGAGTCATAGTTGTAAGTTGTGAGTCACACAGTTCCATTTACCAGAGTAGAGTGGGGACTGAAGTGAAAATACAGTACTCACATGCCTGCAGTCTTGAAGCAGTTGTAGCGATATTAGGTGGCAAGCTGGAGAGAGACGGAACAAGAGTTTACAGATTACCATTCAAATGTTAACCTTTGAATTCCATCACCTCTGCAAAGTTATGTCCTCCGTATAAGCCATTTTCAACTGATCTTACCAGTCTGAATGTAAGGTTGGTGTAGGGAGCCCTGGTCTAGGAAATGTGTTGGAGTTGAAGGATTTGGCCATGGACACTAGAAGAGATACATATAATCATTATGTGAATGAAAGACATACTGCATAGTCCTTCAGGGTAAAACAGGATGAAGAATAATGTAAAGTTCCCTTATACAAGAAGAAAAAGCTTTTAGAAAATGGCTTACCTTCCTTTCGTACCTGTTGATGACATAAGAGAGAAACAGGGTATGAGGTGGGACTACAGCCTTTTCTCAAGCCCCGTTTATACCTGGTGCTAACATGAGTTCTTTGTTTTGACCTTGTCCACGTTCTGATTGTGCCCACTTTTTCCAGATACGAGTCCACACATGGTATTAAATATGTATTTTATCCGTTCACTATGTCCGCATTGTGACCAGATTTCCTGGTTATTATTTGAAGGGATATATCATATTTTTTTATTTAAAGACACATGCCACCTGTCAATGATTTTAGAGGGCGGGATAATGATGATTTAAATGTTTTCACTATCCAGATCCATCTACACTTGCAAGATATCCAGACACAATGAGTGGTCAGGAAGATCTGATCACAATGCGTCTTTTATTTTCTCACTACACCTGGCAAAAAATGTGGGCACAATCATAATGTGGACAAGATCAGGACAAAGGACGCATGTTAGAACCAGGAATAAGTAGAGGTTTAGTGAAGCTAAATACACAGTTTCAAAATCCTTATTAGCACCCTGCATCCCACTGCTGGATTACTTCTGAAGCTAAGCAGGGTTGGTCCAGGTTGGTCCCTGAATGAACCAGATGCTGCACCCTTTCCTCTGGTCTTAAAAAAAACAATGCCCCAGGGAAGTGATTGCCCTGTGTAGGGTGCCGCTTTCAGATGGGACTTTCAACGGGTGTCCTGACACTCTGTGGTCCCTAAAGATCCCATGGCATTTATCGTAAGAGTAAGGGTGTTAACCCTGGTGTCCTGGCTAAATTCCCAATCTGGCCCTCGTACCATCACGGTCACCTAATCATCCCCAGTTTACAATTGGCTCATTCATCCCCTCTCCACTGTAACTATTCCCCAGGTTGTTGCTGTAAATGAGAATGTGTTCTCAGTCAACTTACCTGGTAAAATAAAGGTAAAATAAAAATAAAAAACTTCTACCGTTGTAGTGATCCAGTGAAATAGCCTTACCTCATTTCTTGCACCAGGCACATATCTGCAACAGAAATGGAAATTACAGATGAATGAGTTGTTATATTCACTTGCATATTTCTAATTAGGGTTAAACTGAGTAAGCGAGCACAAAGATTTAGCCAAATATGTGCAACAGCCAACAAATCAAATGAAACACAGACGGAAAACTGGAAGGGTAATACTAAAATGATACACATATCGTGATGCAGAGAGCTTCTCCTTTGCACCACAAGCAAAGGTCCTACAAAGGAGTGATCTGTGGCAGTGATTCACCCCAGCTCAAATAGCTCCCGCTAACTAAACAACCACAGTTCCATTCCTCCACCCCATGTATTCCTGATGGAGTGTGCTGTACTTCCCTAACCACGGAACCACAGTGTGTTTATTTAAGGATCAGCTGATATGTAGTGTATATGACATAATGTGTCTGGAGCTGTGCTGTATGGAGCATGAAGGGAAGCTCGATGCAGTGCAGACCTGCTGTTGCCCACCGACGAGCTGCTCCTGATGACTCTAGCTGACAGAGGGAGGGGAGGTTTGGGCATCCTGGGAGGGTCCGGACTCCTCTCTTCTGCCTGAGGCCTGGAAATAGATGGGACGTGAAGTCAGAGGTTCCCATACTGGTCAGAGTAGTGAGCATTTCAGTTGTAGCTTGTTTCGTTTCTTGAGAAAGGTACAGTTATAGAACTGAGTGTATGTACAACAAATGTGGCACAAATGCACATGTGCAGTCACAATTCAAACATGGAAGGCGGTGCATTGTCAATGATATGAAATCGAATTGAGAGAAGACATATGAAGGAAAGCAATACACAAAAAAAGAAGACTTCTTTACCTCCATAAATGTGGAGCAGGCTGTGTGTGTGAGGAAAAACAAACATGTCATATACTTCATTGTGAAATCTACCTATATCAAACTATTAGTAAAGATTCTGGGATGGCCTTTAAACACTCACATGTAGACATGCTCCTAGCTAAAATGTATACAGTTATAAAAAAGCTAAATATAACAGTTATAAAAAAAGCTAAATATAACTTCAGCAAGCACATAAAAGATATATGTGTATATTTGTCTTCACTTGACATTGAGCGATGATGTAGGGATGAGAAGAAAGTTGTTTGGACACAATATAGGACAAATTAGAACATAATCAAATGTAATTCTCACCCTATCTGTTGTGTTCAACTTCCTTGCTGTGTGGACAAACAGAGCAGGTGTAAGAACAGACAACTGCTGTAGTCAACTTTTGCTTGCTAGGTTAAGATTGGTGTGAGAGTACCTGGTATTGGAGATTCATTAAGGTTTGTTCGATCCAGTTTGGTGGGCTTTATTCTGCGGTCAACCAGTGGAGCAGGAGGAGCACTTGAGAAAGGAGCGGGCACTTTAAAAGACAACATGAAAAGACAAGGTAAAAATCAATACAAGTGACTAAAAAGTGTTAAATGCTATATTTATAGTGAGATACTAACATTCCAGTGTGTACACTTAGTCTTACCAGGGAGTCTGCCAGGGCGCTGGGGAGATTGCTCCCTTCTGGGCGGGGGAGGCTCCACTAGCTGCAGAAACAAGGAGTTTAACGTAATGATGAAGGACTGAGTGAAAGGAGAGAGAGTGGAGGAGTGAAAGAGGGGTGCAGTCAGAGGGGACATACTCACACTAGGGCGACTGGCGGAGGGGAGTGGAGGACCAGGCCCAGGGCGTTGAGGTGGTGGAGGTGGTTGCCTTGTAGTAGCCCGCACCGCAGTACAGCTATCTAGAGACAGATACAGACAGATACAGATAGACAGACAGACAGATACAGACAGACAGATACAGATACAGACAGACAGATACAGACAGACAGATACAGATACAGATAGACAGATACAGACAGATACAGATAGACAGATACAGATAGACAGATACAGACAGATACAGATAGACAGATACAGACAGATACAGATAGACAGATACACAGATACAGATAGACAGATAGACAGATACAGATAGACAGATACAGACAGACAGATACAGACAGACAGATACAGACAGACAGATACAGACAGATACAGACAGACAGATACAGACAGACAGATACAGACAGACAGATACAGACAGACAGATACAGACAGACAGATACAGACAGACACAGACACAGACACAGACACAGACAGACAGACAGACAGACAGACAGACAGACAGACAGACAGACAGACAGACAGACAGACAGACAGACAGACAGACAGACAGACAGACAGACAGACAGACAGACAGACAGACAGACAGACAGACAGACAGACAGACAGACACAGATAGATAGATAGATAGATACAGATAGACAGACAGATACAGATAGATACAGATACAGATAGACAGATACAGACAGATACAGATAGACAGATACAGATACAGACAGATACAGATAGACAGACAGATACAGATAGATACAGATACAGATAGACAGATACAGACAGATACAGATAGACAGATACAGATACAGACAGATACAGATAGACAGACAGATACAGATAGATACAGATACAGATACAGATAGACAGACAGATACAGATAGATACAGATACACAGACAGATACACATAGACAGATACAGACAGATACAGACAGATACAGACAGATACAGACAGATACACATAGACAGATACAGACAGATACACATAGACAGATACAGACAGATACAGACAGATACAGATAGACAGATACAGATAGACAGATACAGATAGACAGATACAGATAGACAGATACAGATATAGATAGACAGACAGATAGACAGACAGATACAGATAGACAGATACAGATATAGATAGACAGACAGATAGACAGACAGATACAGATAGATACAGACAGACAGACAGATAGATACAGACAGATACAGATAGACAGATACAGATAGACAGATACAGATAGACAGATACAGATAGACAGATACAGATACAGATAGACAGACAGACAGATACAGATAGACAGACAGACAGATACAGATAGATACAGACAGATACAGATAGACAGACAGATACAGATAGACAGATATACAGATACAGATAGACAGACAGATACAGACAGACAGACAGATACAGATAGACAGACAGATACAGATAGACAGAGACAGATACAGATAGACAGACAGACAGATACAGATAGACAGACAGACAGATACAGATAGACAGAGACAGATACAGATAGACAGAGACAGATACAGATAGACAGACAGACAGACAGACAGACAGACAGATACAGACAGACAGATAGACAGACAGACAGATACAGATAGACAGACAGATACAGATAGACAGACAGACAGATAGATAGACACAGATACAGATAGACAGACAGACAGACAGACAGACAGACAGATACAGATAGATAGATAGACAGATACAGATAGACACAGATAGATAGATAGATAGATAGACACAGATAGATAGATAGATAGACACAGACAGATAGATAGATAGATAGACACAGACAGATAGATAGATAGATAGACACAGACAGACAGATAGATAGACACAGACAGACAGACAGATAGATAGACACAGACAGACAGACAGATAGATAGACACAGACAGACAGACAGATAGATAGACACAGACAGATAGATAGATAGACACAGACAGATAGATAGATAGACACAGACAGATAGATAGATAGACACAGACAGATAGATAGATAGACACAGACAGATAGATAGATAGACACAGACAGATAGATAGATAGACACAGACAGATAGATAGATAGATAGACACAGACAGATAGATAGATAGATAGACACAGACAGATAGATAGATAGATAGACACAGACAGATAGATAGATAGATAGACACAGACAGATAGATAGATAGACACAGACAGATAGATAGATAGATAGACACAGACAGACAGATAGATAGATAGACACAGACAGACAGATAGATAGATAGACACAGACAGATAGATAGACACAGACAGATAGATAGATAGACACAGACAGATAGATAGACACAGACAGATAGATAGATAGACACAGACAGATAGATAGATAGACACAGACAGATAGATAGATAGACACAGACAGATAGATAGATAGACACAGACAGATAGATAGATAGACACAGACAGACAGACAGACAGACAGACAGACAGACAGACAGACAGACAGACAGACAGACAGACAGACAGACAGACAGACAGACAGACAGACAGACAGACAGACACACACAAATTGTAATCAATGTGGGACAATACAAAGTGGCAACATATGTCCTTTGTGAGAGCAGTTTTGCATGGCAGTGTTGTACTGACGTCTCCGTACCAATGTAGTCATCTTCAGCCATGCGCTTGGCAACACAGAGTTTATGGGGAATCTCATCAGGCGGCTCAGACGGAGGTGGCTCATAGTCGTTGTCACTGTCCTCACCTCCAACCTCCGGCCCCTCTGTTGGTGACTCATAATCGCCCACACTGCCGTCATCATCATCAGCATCTGGGCTTTCATAGTCATCGTCACTCACCTCATCCTGGGAGTGACAGACAACCAAGTTAAATACTGATGAAAAGATAAATAATCCAGAGAGGAACAAGACTTGAGATTAATTAAACAGGGAGGAATGGAATGCAGTAAAGTAACATAGCCAAATACAGACTTACAAATTCATCAGGTCCCCAGGGCTGAACCTCTTGTGATGTATCTGCAGTAGGTAGCAGTAGAATGGTAAAATTTCCCATTTATCATGGTCCAATTGCTTCTATGTCAATCATAATAACTTGATCTAGGGTAAGGTCTATGCTTTCAAATTCTAAATAATACATACCTGGTTCATGATATTTTGGTGCCGCAGATCTGGAGAAAATACAGAGGAGAGCAAGATTGTGCTTGGATATTGCTTTGAATTAAACTACTAAAGTTTAATAGCTAAGAATTGCAAGAAGTGCACACCTTTTAGTAAAGAATGGCCTTTTTTCTTCTTTCCTGTTGATTTCACAGCATATTTTGGAGATAAGTCTGTAAAAAGAGCAGACAACATTGTGGCAGTCAATATTTTGCCTTACCCAAAAGTGGAGTACTTTTTCAGGGTGCTTAGTCTACCTGGGTGCCTATGCTGGTTTTCCGTGTGAGCATGTAAAAATGGTTTGATGTAATTGTTGAAATGTTCAGTTTAACAAAATTCAAGAGAAATTTATGAAATACTCACGGTGAATGGACTTTGGGGAATTTCTGAATGTCATTTTCACTCATGTTCTACAAAATGATAGATTAAGTATTTCCATCAAGTGATATATTACATGACAGTCCAAAGATTAATTATTTTGTCTTCCAGTCCAACTAGGAACACGTGGGAAAAGGGACACACATTTACTTCATATCTCTTACCAAGAACCTTTGCCCATTTATGTTACATTTCACGATGACTTTGTCACATCCACTTAACTCCAACTATAAAAAAAGAAAAAAAAAAAGGAATTAATATGGACACTGTGAAACAGCTTTGAATATGATGTTGTATGACAGAGAAATTAAGGAAAGCTTTTACAGGTTGTGAACTGTCAACAAAAGGTGCAAAATTAACCTGAAAATGACTTACCCTCCTCATGTAGTCTGACAATTGGTGTGGATTCCAGCCCATGACCTCTGACTTGGATGGCACTCTGTCAAAACTCATTGTTTCCCCTCTGTCTTCTGAATATAAATGAAGTATTTACCAACTCCTTTGAAAGACAGCTGGCTGGGAAACCTCCTCTGTTACGGGGCAGTCATATCCATAGCCATGTTTGACTTTGAGGCCTGTCAGAAAATGGCTCCTTGTATCTTTCTGCGACACCCTTGGCAATGCTCTGTCTGGCGCTGTGCGGAGGAAGTGTGCAGCCTGAACAGTGTTCAGAGAAATAAAATGGGAAGATATCACTCTTTCACAACACAGAAAAGAGGCAGAACAACACCCACCACAAGTGCTATCTGAGAGCAAAAGTAGAAAAAAAATCTATTCTGTGAAATCGTGTCAGGTGTGATGTCAAGTGGCTGGTAGGTGATGAAATCCATTCACCAAGAGTTATGTATGATCTGAAGTCCAGACAACAGCAACATATACATTTAAATGTCAATATCTTAAAAGCTAGTCCGTTCTCTGAGAGCTCTGAGAAAAGAAAGAAAGCAAACTTCCTCTTGCGTTTCCTGTTGATGATGACAGTAGTGGTGGCAACAGCAAGGGGAAGTACAGACCCTTGTAAGAAAAATACCAGTTAACATAGCTAGGAGCATAACCTACACAATATGCCTAATGACACTCACTAAACCCCCCTCCATCCCCCTTGGACCCCCCACCCCACCCCCCACACACACACAATTCACATAAATGGCTGCTATTACTACAATGATTTGAGACTTCAGCAAGGTCATTAACTTGTAAACAAAGTTGAGAAATATATGGCAAATAGAAATCCAATATGGATGGTGTTAAGAGGTAGATGGGAAGGGTTTGAATGGAGCTGAAGGGTGTGACTAATAACAACAAGATAACAAATGTAAAATGTATATAGATTCAGAGTTTTGTGAAATAGCACAGATAAAAATATGTGGCAAGTGGAAATCAAACTGGATGGACATCACAAATAGATGGGAAAGGTGGAGGTTAGAGGAAGGCAAGGACTAAAGACAAACAAAATAAAACTGTTGAAAAATAGATTGTGTCCGTAAAATGTATATACTATGTGTAAGCCTTTATTAGTTTACTCCAAGGGGTGGGGTGGTAGGGTTTGCGGGAAATAATAAAGGAAAATACAACAAAAAAATACGTACATATATATATATTTATACATGTATGTGTATTTGTATGTATGTATATGTACATACAAATACATGTATGTGTATGTATATGGAAACCCATGCTTTCCACCTGGCTACCCCTACCCCATATATATATATATTTATACATGTATGTGTATTTGTATGTATGTATATGTACATACAAATACATGTATGTGTATGTATATGGAAACCCATGCTTTCCACCTGGCTACCCCTACCCCAAACTTGGTGGGTGTCAAATTAGCTAGCCGTGATGGCTGAGCTATGTACTCAGAATATTGCAAAATGTGCTTTCGCCGAAAAGCTATTTTAAAATCTGACATAGCGTTTGCATAAAGGAGTTCTGTATCTATAATTCTTAAAATAATTGCTATGTATTTTGTCAACGTTTATCATGAGTAATTTAGTAAATTCACCGGAAGTTTTCGGTGGGTATGCTAGTTCTGAACATCACATGCTAATGTAAAAAGCTGGTTTTTGATATAAATATGAACTTGATTGAACAAAACATGCATGTATTGTATAACATAATGTCCTAGGAGTGTCATCTGATGAAGATCATCAAAGGTTAGTGCTGCATTTAGCTGTGTTTTTGGTTTTTGTGACATATATGCTTGCTTTGAAAATGGCTGTGTGATTATTTTTGGTTGGGTACTCTCCTGACATAATCTAATGTTTTGTTTTCGCCGTAAAGCCTTTTTGAAATCGGACAACATGGTTGGATTAACGAGAGTCTTATCTTTCAAATGGTGTAAAATAGTCATATGTTTGAGAAATTGAAGTTATAGCATTTTTGAGGTATTTGTATTTCGCGCCCCGTGATTCCACTGGCTGTTGAATAGGGTGGGACGCTAACGTCCCACTGGCCCAGAGAGGTTAACAAACAGATCACCGACCATTTCAAATACCATCGTACCTTCTCCGCTATGCAATCTGGTTTCCGAGCTGGTCATGGGTGCACCTCAGCCACGCTCAAGGTTCTAAACAATATCATAACCGCCATCGATAAAAGACAGTACTGTGCAGCCATCTTCATCACCTGGCCAAAGCTTTCGACTCTGTCAATCCCCGCATTCTTATCGGCAGACTCAATAGCCTTGGTTTCTCAAATGACTGCCTCACCTGGTTCACCAACTACTTCTCAGATAGAGTTCAGTGTGTCAAATCGGAGGGCCTGTTGTCCTAGAATCGGCTTCCTATTTCACAACAAAGCCTCCTTCACTCATGCTGCCAAACAACTCTGTGTTGTTGTTTTTGTTGCACTGCTTTGCTTTATCTTGGCCAGGTAGCAGTTGTAAATGAGAACTTGTTCACAACTGACCTACCTGCTTAAATAAAGGTGAAAAAAATGAAAAAATAAAAGATGAAGCCCCTAAATAGCATCTGGTTGAACCAATTACCTTCAGAAGTCACATAATTAGTTAAATAAAGTCCACCTGTGAGCAATCTAAGTGTCACATGATCTGTCACATGATTTCATTATATATACACCTGTTCTGAAAGGCCCCAGTCTGCAACACCACTAAGCAAGGGGCACCACCAAGCAAGCGCCACCATGAAGACCAAGAAGCTCTCCAAGCAGGTCAGGGATAAAGTTGTGGTGAAGTACAGATCAGGGTTGGGTTATAAAAAAATATTAGAAACTTTTGAACATCCCACAGAGCACCATTAAATCCATTATTAAAAAATTGAAAGAATATAGCACCACAACAAACCTGCCATGAAAGGGCCACCCACCAAAACTCACATACCAGGCAAGGAGGGCATTAATCAGAGAGGCACAAAGAGACCAAAGATAACCCTGAAGGAGCTGCAAAGCTACACAGTGGAGATTGGACTATCTGTCCATAGGACCACTTTAAGCCGTACACTCCACAGAGCTGGGCTTTACAGAAGAGTAGCCAGAAAAAAGCCATTGCTTAAAGAAAAAAATAAGCAAACACGTTTGGTGTTCGCCAAAAGGCATGTGGGAGACTCCCCAAACATATGGAAGAAGGTACTCTGGTCAGATGAGACAAAAACTTTGCTTTTTGTCCATCAAGGAAAACGCTATGTCTGGTGCAAACCCAACACCTCTCCTCACCCCGAGAATACCATCCCCACAGTGAAGCATGGTGGTGTCAACATCAAGCTGTGGGGATGTTTTTCATCGGCAGGGACTGGGAATTTGGCAGAATTGAAGGAATGATATATGGTGCTAAATACAGGGAAATTCTTGAGGGAAACCTGTTTCAGTCTTCCAGAGATTTGAGACTGGGACCGAGGTTCACCTCCCAGCAGGACAATGACCATAAGCATACTGCTAAAGCAACACTCGAGTGGTTTAAGGGAAAACATTTAAATGTCTTGGAATGGCCTAGTCAAAGCCCAGAACTCAATCCAATTGAGAATCTGTGGTATGACTTAAAGATTGCTGTACACCAGCGGAACCCATCCAACTTGAAGGAGCTGGAGCAGTTTTGCCTTGAAGAATGGGCAAAAATCCCAGTGGCTAGATGTGCCAAGCTTATAGAGACATACCCCAAGAGACTTGCAGCTGTAATTGCTGCAAAAGGTGGCTCTACAAAGTATTGACTTTGGGGGGGTGAATAGTTATGCACGCTCAAGTTTTCCGTTTTTTTGTCTTATTTCTTGTTTGTTTCACAATAAATAAAAAATGTCGCATCTTCAAAGTGGTAGGCATGTTGTGTAAATCAAATGATACAACCCCCCCCAAAATATATTTTAATTCCAGGTTGTAAGGCAACAAAATAGGAAAAATGCCAAGGTGAATGAATACTTTTGCAAGCCACTGTATATATTTACCCAACAATATATGGGGGATTGGAAATGATGCAAAAAAATTACATTGATGGAGGCTACAATCTATCCACAATATTAAAGCTGATCTACCTCCTAAAAAAAAGAAGAAAAAAAGGTGTAAACAAGGTCCAAGACCAAGGCCAGTCACACAGGCCTTTCGCACGCTCCTCGGCGGAGGCCATTATTACGTAGCTAGCTAATCACACAGGTAAGGTTCTTTGATGTAATAGAAGCACCAGAATCGATGTATCGTGTCTGCCGCCATCACAAGCAGTCACTCACGAGCCTGATAACGAGAAAAACACATAGCTAATGTGCTTATACTTGTAGCTATTTGTTTAGCTAGCTACTTGCTTGTTTGTCATTGCATAGTTAGCTAATGGTTGCGCTATCGAACCTGCTAGTAGCTATTTGTGCTATCATTCTTTTTTCAGAGGGGTGGGGGGGGGGTTAGAGGTACAAAAACAATCAAAGAAATACATACAAAGATAACCCCAACCCATTCCCCACCTCAGTCACCATCCACCCGACCACATCCTCCCTCCCCACCTGGAAACCACGTTTCCCAACCCGTCTTCCACCATTCGACTAGCACCATTAATTCTCGCTGTTGATAATTCTAATGTTATAACTTGTAATTGTAACTGTATCCACTGGTTAAACGGGAGAGAGTGGGTTGGTTGCCATCTTAAGAGACAAAAACATTTTCCCCAGAAGTGCTGCCTACCAGCCGTAATCTTCTCTGATTGATTGAGAGATTGAAGGGGCTATCAACGTTAAGTAACATAATAGATGCAAAGCATTGAATATTTACATTCCTGCAAATCAAAAGTAATTTTGTAACTTTGCCGCAGAAGCATTTAACTGCAGTGCACTCCCACATCCTATGAAGGAATATGCCTACCTGATTTAGGGGACACCGTAAAACTTTTCGTTGGTGTTAAATACAGTCTGGGAACAAACTTGAAATGTTGATGGTTTGGATTACGGGATGCCAAGTTCATATTTTTCCATATTCGGTTCCAGTTAAAGGGTTGTTCGGATTCAATTAGGACTATGGACAATACTTTTTTAATATAAGCTTTCCAAAATGTGTTTATACATATTATAGAGATCAGTCCTTTCGGGAGTCCGGATAATTTATTTTTAAATCCCATCATTGGATGATTGGGTAGTTGGGTTTCCCAAACCAGCACAGCTGTCCAAAATTGTAAATATAGAAAAAAAGAGTTGCCTGGTAATGTGTATGTATCTTTCAAATCTTGGAATGTTATAAAAGCGTTACTGTCCATGATATCGGTAAGGGTATGGACGATTGGGGTGATGCAAAAGGCCGGCCTCCAGATCGCAAGGCATTATTGTGAGATATTGGAGTAGGGGCATGCAATTTTGATTCCCAGTTACATTGCTTTTCAATGTTTCTCCAAATAGAGATTGTGTGAACAATAATAGGACCAAAGCATAGTTTACATTGTTTAAGGGATATATCAGTGAAGACCACCTCCTCCAGGGCAATAGGAGACACCATATTTCTCTCTGTACTCAGCCAGGGGCAGAATAATCATGTCTAAACCAATTTAGGATGGGGCGAAATGCCAGTGCCTGGAGATGCAACTTAAAGTTTGGTACGGATAGTCTTCCTACGTCTTTCCCTCTTTGTAAATTTGATAATTTTATCCTGGATTGTTTACCTTGCCATATACAGTAAAAGCTCTTATTTGTGGATTAAAAAAATATTATAACTGTAGCTACAACTAGGATTGCACATGACTCAAGTTTGGGCTTGCGTTTGTGGACGCCGGCAAGACAGGTCCAAAGAACGTCTCCAATGTCATATAAAAAAATGTAGCAGACAGTTGAAAACAAATCGAACGTTTTCACAATTTGTTTCCAATGGTGGGTGGTGGGGGGGCACTTATCTTGAGCTGCACACCCACCTTTGAATTTTTTGGGGAAGCATCTTCAATAACACCTTTTGCAATATGTAAATGTTAACTTTGAAGAAGATCATTGTGTGAGTGTTTAATCTATGAAGAATCAAGAATCACATCCAAAAAATGAGACTGATATTTCAGGCTACTGTAGCTGTCAAATGCTCACATGCCTCCACTGACACCAACCCATAAACAGGTTGTAAGCAATATGCTTGCATGTTAGTGCAGTAGCAATAGCATGCATGCTGCTTGCTGTCTTGACAGCAGTTGTTTCAATACCACAGTTTCCACTTCCTGGTGACTGATGTGGCAAAGTAGGAGTTTGTGAACTATATTTACAGGTCAAAGGAGAAAATGAGTAGGTGACTGTTTAGATCATGAAGATCTTTAAATCTCCTGGAAAAAAGTAGTCATGCTTTTATGCAATACAACTAACAAAACAATAGGCCTAACGGGTAAAGCAAAGTTCACAAAGTTTTAACCCCTTTTCCATCCATTTTTTGCTTTCACAGTTGTCATCTTGCTGGCCCTGCATTTGCCTTTGGGGAGCACAACACTTTTATCAGAACCCAATTCTTCCACACAGTGGATAACACATGGTGCACTTCTTCAACTATGTTCGCTGTGCTGTGGCCACTACTCTGGCACTAGGGGCTGCCAACTAGAGAACAGAACCCACCAATTATCTGCAGGGTTGGGATGTAACTGATAGGGTTGGGGTGCAGGGTTGGGGTGTTACGTTAAAGGCAAAAATATTGTAATCAGATTACAGATACTTAAAAAAATATATATGATAACTTGTTGATTACTTTAAAATTCAGATGTTTGCAAAAAAATACATTATGGTACCTTACTGTTTTCACAATGACATTCAATTCAGCACTGAAAAAAGGCGCAAGTTTAAGTTTGTTCCACCTGAGCGAATCTGACCACAAGTGAGAGACCACTATGATGACACCCTAAATGTGTTTGATGGATCATTTTTGTCTTCTCCTAACGCATAAGGGGAAAGTAATCAAAAAACAACTGAAAGTAATCCAGAAATTACATTACTGATTACAAGGTAACTATACTGCTCAAAAAAATAAAGGGAACACTAAAATAACACATCCTAGATCTGAATGAATGAAATAATCTAATTAAATGCTTTTTTCTTTACATAGTTGAATGTGCTGACAACAAAATCACACAAAAATAATCAATGGAAATCCAATTTATCAACCCATGGAGGTCTGGATTTGGAGTCACACTCAAAATTAAAGTGGAAAACCACACTACAGGCTGATCCAACTTTGATGTAATGTCCTTAAAACAAGTCAAAATGAGGCTCAGTAGTGTGTGTGGCCTCCACGTGCCTGTATGGCCTCCCTACAACGCCTGGGCATGCTCCTGATGAGGTGGCGGATGGTCTCCTGAGGGATCTCCTCCTAGACCTGGACTAAAGCATCCGCCAACTCCTGGACAGTCTGTGGTGCAACGTGGAGTTGGTGGATGGAGCGAGACATGATGTCCCAGATGTGCTCAATTGGATTCAGGTCTGGGGAACGGGCGGGCCAGTCCATAGCATCAATGCCTTCCTCTTGCAGGAACTGCTGACACACTCCAGCCACATGAGGTCTAGCATTGTCTTGCATTAGGAGGAACCCAGGGCCAACCGCACCAGCATATGGTCTCGCAAGGGGTCTGAGGATCTCATCTCGGTACCTAATGGCAGTCAGGCTACCTCTGGCGAGCACATGGAGGGCTGTGCATCCCCCCCAAAGAAATGCCACCCCACACCATGACTGACCCACCGCCAAACCGGTCATGCTGGAGGATGTTGCAGGCAGCAGAATGTTCTCCACGGCGTCTCCAGACTCTGTCACGTCTGTCACATGTGCTCAGTGTGAACCTGCTTTCATCTGTGAAGAGCACAGGGCGCCAGTGGCGAATTTGCCAATCTTGGTGTTCTCTGGCAAATGCCAAACGTCCTGCACGGTGTTGGGCTGTAAGCACAACCCCCAACTGTGGACGTCGGGCCCTCATACCACCCTCATGGAGTCTGTTTCTGACCGTTTGAGCAGACACATGCACATTTGTGGCCTGCTGGAGGTCATTTTGCAGGGCTCTGGCAGTGCTCCTCCTGCTCCTCCTTGCACAAAGGCGGAGGTAGCGGTCCTGCTGCTGGGTTGTTGCCCTCCTACGGCCTCCTCCACGTCTCCTGATGTACTGGCCTGTCTCCTGGTAGCGCCTCCATGCTCTGGACACTACGCTGACAGACACAGCAAACCTTCTTGCCACAGCTTGCATTGATGTGCCTTCCTGGATGAGCTGCACTACCTAAGCCACTTGTGTGGGTTGTAGACTCCGTCTCATGCTACCACTAGAGTGAAAGCACCGCCAGCATTCAAAAGTGACCAAAACATCAGCCAGGAAGCATAGGAACTGAGAAGTGGTCTGTGGTCACCACCTGCAGAACCACTCCTTTATTGGGGTGTCTTGCTAATTGCCTATAATTTCCACCTGTTGTCTATTCCATTTGCACAACAGCATGTGAAATTTATTGTCAATCAGTGTTGCTTCCTAAGTGGACAGTTTGATTTCACAGAAGTGTGATTGACTTGGAGTTACATTGTGTTGTTTAAGTGTTGAGCAGTGTAGTAACTGTAACCAATTACATTTAGAAAGTATCCTACTCAAACCTGCATATGTTTTCTCAGGTATTCTCACTCACTGATTCTAAAACCATGTTGTTTGGGCCACTTTCTCTCCACTCAATACTTTTGAGGTGAGGTTTGTTATATGGCTTGTGTTGAGAGTGTTCTTGTTTTCTCAGAACTAATCTACCCTCTGGCTTGTCACTGGGTCTGGGACCAGCAAGGCATCGTCAGTCAAACCTCTGCCTCCTACCCATCACAGGTGTGAACCAGTCACATACCATACTCAAATTCAGGATTTAGGTATGTATTATAAGCAGAGAGAGTAACTCTTATTGACCTACATTTCTGTCCAGGACTATGCAGACTATATCAGTGTGATCTTACTGGGTTATGCAGCTGCAGCCATCTCACTGCGGGCTATAGGATCACGGACTTGATGCTGGAGTCCCAATTTCAAAGGCCATCGGAAAGTATTCTGACCCCCTTGACAGCCTTATCCTAAAGTGTTTTAAATAGTTTTCCTCTCATCAATCTACAAATCAATCAACACACAATACCACATAATGACAAAGAAAAAACAGGTTTCGATTTTTTTCTCACATTTATTAAAAATAAAATACTGAAAAATTCCATTTACGTAAGTATTCAGACCCTTTACGCAGTACTTTGTTGAAGCACCTTTGGCAGCAATTACAGCTTCAAGTCTTTTTGGGTATGACGCTACAGGCTTCGCACACCTGTATTTGGGGAGTTTCTCCCATTCTTCTCTGCAGTTACTTACAAGCTCTGTCAAGTTGGATGGGGAGCATCGCTGCACAGCTATTTTCAGGTCTCTCCAGAGATGTTCGATCAGGTTCAAGCCCGGGCTCTGGTTGGGCCACTCAAGCACATTGAGACTTGTCCTGAAGCCACTCCTGCGCTGTCTTGGCTGTGTGCTCAGGGTCATTGTCCTGTTGGAAGAAGAACCTTCACCTCAGTCTGAGGTTCTGAGCGCTCTGGAGCAGGTTTTCATCAAGGATATCTCTGTACTTTGCTTCGTTCATCTTTCCCTCGAACCTGACTAGTCTCCCAGTCCCTTCCGCTGAAAAACATCCCCACAGCATGATGCTGCCACCACCATGCTTCACCGTAGGGATGGTGCCAGGTTTCCTCCAGACGTGATGCTTGGCATTCAGGCCAAAGATTCAATCTTGGTTTCATCAGACGAGAGAATCTTGTTTCTCATGGGCTGAGAGTCCTTTAGGTGCCTTTTGGCAAACTCCAAGCCGGTAATGTGCCTTTTTCTGAGGAGGGGCTTCTGTGTGGCCACTGTAACGTAAAGGCCTGATTGGTGGATTCCTGCAGAGATGGTTGTCCTTCTGGTAAGTTCTCCCATCTCCACAGAGGAACTCTGAAGCTCTGTCAGAGTGACCATCGGGTACTTGGTCACCTCAGTGACCAAGGCCCTTCTCCCCCGATTGCTCAGTTTGGCCGGGCGGCCAGCTCTAGGAAGAGTCTTGATGGTTCCTAACCTCTTCCATTTAAGAATGATGGAGGCCACTGTTCTTGGGGACCTTCAATGCTGCGGAAATGTGTTGGTACCCTTCCCCTGATCTGTGCCTCGACACAATCCTGTCTCGAACTCTATGGAAAATTCCTCTGACCTCATGGCTTGGTTTTTGCTCTGAAATGCACTGTCAACTGTGGGACCTTATAGATAAGTGTGTGCCTTTCATATTCAGTACCAATCAATCTAATTTACCACAGGTGGACTCCAATCAAGTTGTAGAAATATTCTTAGGATGATCAATGGAAACATTTTTTGCCTCATAGCAAAGGGTTTGAATACTTATGTAAATAAGGTATTTCTGTTATTTGTTTTTTATTCATTAGCAAACATAAAAAAAACAGTTTTCGCTTTGTCGATATGGGGTATTGTGTGTAGATTGATTAGTAAAAATAATAATGTAATACATTTTAGAATAAGGCTGTAACGTAACAAAATGTGGAAAAAGTGAAGTGGTCTGCACTGTATACTGTAGAATAGCACACTGTAGTATCCCTCGATCATGTGTAGTACTTACTATAGAATGTTGTAGTATACTGTAGAATACTATAGTAAATACTACAGTATTATCCGCAAAGAAACTGTAGTAAATACTACAGTAATGTAACAATAATGTCCCCAAAAACTCTACACTTTAACCATAGTAAATACGACAGTTTTTAGTTTGCATAAACTGCGCCCATTCCCCTCCCCCAATTTCCAATTTGTGCAGCCCATAAGTGAGAAACCTACATGCTAAGTATTGACCATATATTGTGTTCCATACAGGTTATAGAAAAGAGCTTAAGCTCTAAACTATTTGGCTGCCCCCAGGTGGTAAGGGTAGGTAACAGCACATCCGTCACACTGATCCTCAATACGGGGGCCCCTCAGGGGTGTGTGCTCAGTCCCCTCCTGTACTCCCTGTTCACTCATGACTGCATGGCCAGGCATGACTCCAACACCATCATTAAGTTTGCCAATGACACAACAGTGGAAGGCCTGATCACCGACAATGATGAGACAGCCTATAGGGAGGAGGTCAGAGACCTGGTCATGTGGTGCCAGGATAACAACCTCTCCCTCAATATTATCAAGACAAAGGAGATGATTATGGGCAACAGGAAAAGGAGGACCGAGCAAGCCCCCACTCTCATCGACGTGGCTGTAGTGGAGCAGGTTGAGAGCTTCAAGTTCCTTGGTGTCCACATCACCAACAATTTATCATGGTCCAAACACACCAATACAGTCGTGAAGACGCCTATTCCTCAGATCCTCAAGAAGTTATACAGCTGCACCATCTAGAGCATCCTGACTGGTTGCATCACTGCCTGTTATGGCAACTGTTCGGCCTCCGACCGCAAGGCACTACAGAGTGCCAAGTCTAGGTCCAAAAGGCTTCTTAACAGCTTCTACCCCCAAGCCATAAGACCCCTGAACAGCTAATCAAATGGCTACCCAGACTATTTGCATTGTCCACCCCCCCTTACGCTGCTGCTACTCTCTGTTAATTATCTATGCATAGTCACTTTAACTCTACCTACAGTACATGTACATATTACCGCAATTACCTCGACTAACCTGTGCCCCCACACATTGACTCTGTACAGGTACCCCCTGTGTATACCCTTGCTACTGTTATTTTACTGCTGCTCTTTAATTATTTGTTATTTTTAACTCATCTATTTTTACTTGACACTTATTTTCTTAAAACTGAATTGTTGGTTAAGGGCTTGTAAGTAAGCATTTCACTGTAAGGTCTACCTACACCTGTTGTATTCAGCACATGTTCCAAATAAAATTTGATTTGATTTGAGGTTATGGAAATGTGCTCTTTTAGTATTTCTTCAGTAGGTTTCCTCTTTTAGAAAGTTTTCACTTCTATGTCAAAAGATAATTTAAAAAAAATACAATTTTAAACACTCCTGAAATGTCAGTAAAAACCCTGCAGTAAATATTACAGTATATTACAGTCTGCAAAAACCCTACAGTTAATACTACAGTATACCACAGTCTGCAAAAATGCTCCTGTACATTGCCTTCAGAAAGTATTCATACCCCTTGACTTATTCCACATTTTGCTGTGAAACAGCCTGAATTCAAAATGGATTAAATTAATTTCATTCTCACCTATCTACACACAATATCCCATAATGACAAAGTGAAAACATGGTTTTAGAATTTGTAGCAAATTTTTGGAAAATTAAATACATAGATATCTGTTTTACATAAGTATTCACTCCCCTGAGTCAATACTTTGTAGAAGCACATTTGGCAGCGATTACAACTGTGAGTCTTTCTGGGTAAATCTCGAAGAGATTTCCACACCTGGATTGTGCAACATTTGGCCATTATTATTTTCAAAATTCTTCAAGCTCTATCAAATTGTTTGTTGATCCTTGCTAGACAACCATTTTCAGGTCTTGCCATAGATTTTCAAGTAGATTTAAGTCAAAACTGTAACTGCCACTCAGGAACATTTACCTACTTCTTGGTAAGCAACTCCAGTGTAGATTTGGCCTTGTGTTTTAGGTTATTGTCGTGCTGAAAGGTGAATTAATCTCCCAATGTCTGGTGGAAAGCAGACTGAACCAGGTTTTCCTCTCGGATTCTTCCTGTGCTTAGCTCCATTCCGTAGCTTTTTTGTATTCAGGACAAAAAGTGAAATTACTTTGCCACATTTTTTGCAATATTACTTTAGTGCCATATGCATGTTTTGGAATATTTCTATTATGTACAGGCTTCCTTCTTTTCACTCTGTCAATTAGGTTAGTATTGTAGAGTAACTACAATGTTGTTGATCCATCCTCAGTTATCTAACCATCACAGCCATTAAACTCTGTAACTATTTTATAGCCACCATTGGCCTCATGGTGAAATCCCTGAGCGGTTTCCTTCCTCTCAGGCAACTGAGTTAGGAAGGACGCCTGTATCTTTGTAGTGACGACTGGGTGTCACGTCCTGACCAGTATAGAGGATTATTTGTATTATTTGGTCAGGGCGTGGCAGAGGTATGTTTGTTTTGTATGGTGGGTAGTTGTATGTTAGCACTGCTTTTGTTTAGCCTGCTACACTGTTCCTGTCGTGAGTTTTGTTTATTGGTTTTTCCTCGTGTTCTCATTTAAAATAAATGATGATGAGCACGCAATCCGCTGCATATTGGTCCACTTTGTCCAACAGCGATTTCAACATATCTTCTGACGAAGAGGTTTGTGACACTGGGTGTGTTGATACACCATCAGAAGTGTAATAACTTCACCATGCTTAAAGGGATATTCAATGTCTGCTTTTTTAAAAACTTTAACCCATGTACCAATAGGTTCCCTTCTTTGTGAGGCATTTTAAAATCTTGATGATCTTTGTGGTTGAATATGTATTTGAAATTCACTGCTCGAGTGAGGAACCTTACAGATAATTGTATGTCTGGGGTACAGAGATGAGGTAGTCATTCAAAAATCATGTTAAACACTATTATTGCACACAGAGTGAGTCCATGCAACTTATTATATGACTTGTTAAGCAGGTGTTTACTCCAGAACTTATTTAGGCTTGTCATAACTAAGGGGTGGAATACTTATTGACTAAAGACATTTCAGCTTTTTTTATTTATTACTTTCTAAAAACATCATTCCACTTTGACATTATGGGGTATTTTATGTAGGTCAGTGACCAAACAAATCTATATTTAATCCATTTAAAATTCTGGCTGTAACACAACAAAATGTGGAAAAAGTCAAGGGATGTGAATACTTACAGTATACTACAATCAACAAAAACACTACATTAATTACTATGGTATATACTACTACTACAGTATTTCTATTTTTACATGTAAATAGTTCACAAAATCACTACATTGAAAACTATAGTATTTATACCATGGTATACTATATTATTTTTTCATGTGGGCACTTTACACATTTATTTGGACAAGGGCCGTCTCATTTCAAGCAAGCGCATTTCCATCCACGGTCACTTTCCTCGCCGACTCTCCTCAGTTAACTTTTACCTTTTTCAATAGGAGGAAAGAGAGGACGGTGGAGAGAGGATGCAGGAGGTGAGCAAATCTAATTGATAAAAGGCCCTTATGTCTCCCTTGGGTATGACTGTTCATAGATGGCGGTGCTGGGAGGATGCCTTCAAATACTGGGCTTCTTGGCGTGGTGATGGGCACCCCTGTGTGTTGGATACTGATGAGAGCCAGCTGCTGGGGCTGGGCACTATAAACCTGCTGCATGCTGCTTCAAGCGGAGGACTCTACAGACTATTGATCCAACGCATTGACAAATACTACTTTGATCTCATCAGCATGCTCTCTTGGGCCCTTGCTGGCATGGTAACACACTTTGGGGCTTGAAGTTGTCTGTCTGTCTGTTGTGATAGCACATTATCAACGGGTCTTACATTGACCAGTGCATTATCAATAACTAAGCATTTATTTTTACGCTGACTTCAGAGTCCTGTCCTTCCGTGTTGTTTACAGGTGGCAGTATGTGCAGAAACCTACAGCACATGCCTGGTGTGGCAGTCATGTGTGGGGCCACTGGTTCGCTCCTCTTTCTCAGCTTTTGCCGTTCCTCTGTGCTGTGAAGGTGGATGACCCCCTAGTAGAAAAACGATCTCCCGTCCCCAAAACCGACATGAATCACGTGTCTCACTTCCTTTTTATATAAGGATACTTCATTTAAGGGGCCTGGGGCTTTTTGCTTGCTGGTTTATTATCTGATCATGGGTGCTCATTGAGTAAATAGCCAGGTGAGGAATAAAACAGAACACCCTCAGTCTAATTATAACAAGTGCGCTGAGAGTCAGGAAGCAAGTTCAGGGAGTGAGTGTTTTAATCAATAAAGGAACACAAAACACAAACAATGCACCGACATGAAAACAGAGTCAATAACACCTGAGGAAATAACCAAGGGGAGTGACACATATAGGGAAGTTAATCAAGGAGGTGATGGAGTCCAGGTGAGTGTCATGCGGCGCAGGTGCGCGAGACGATGGTGACAGGTGTGCAGGATAATCAGCAGCCTGATGACCTAGAGGCCGGAGAGGGAGTATAGTGACACTAATAGAATACTACAGACAGCAAAGTTTTCTTTGTGGTCAAATACATTTCTTTAGGTAATTTTGTTTTTGTTTGAGGAACCAAACCCTGAGAATCCTATCATGTCAGCGATTTCATCATTCTCCTCGAAGAGATCCTCCTCTGCTTTAAGAATCTTTTCTTTCTGCTTCTCCTTCTTGTAAGCTTTCGCTTTCTCCTCCTGGGAAAAGAAGTAGCAGGGATACATCAAATCAAATTGTATTTGTCACATGCGCCGAATACAACCTTAGCAAAATGCTTGCTTACAAGCCCTTAAAACCTGTTGGGGCTAGGGGGCAGTATTGAGAAATTTGAAAAAAATATGTGCCCATTTTTAACTGCCACCTACACCAACTCAGAAGCTCGGATATGCATAATATTACCAAATTTGGATAGAAAACACTCTGAATTTTCTAAAACTGTTTGAATGGTGTCTGTAAGTATAACAAAACTCATATGGCAGGCAAAAACCTGAGAAAACCTGAGAGAAAAAAAGAATTTTGTGGCTGTACTATTTATTTTGAGTCAATGTTTAATAGATACCACAGTGAGAAAGGATTCATTTTGCAACTCCTACGGCTTCCACTAGATGTCAGCGATCTTTATAAAGTTGTTTGAAGCGTCTATGATGAACAGAGATCGAATTAGAATGCAGGGAAGTTGACGTCCCTGGGATGTCGTCACTTCCATTATTGCCTGCACCTGCTAAACAACGTTTGACATGTTTGAACGAACGTAAATAGATTATTTTTTAAAACTTTTTTTAACTTTTCGCCGTGACTTCACACCCCCCCGCGCTACTTTTTAGTAGCCACCGAAGCGCTAACAACATGGAACAACTTGGAGTTATTTGGACATCAATTATGAACTTTGTCAAAAGAAACCACATTTGTTGTGGACCTGGGATTCCTGGAAGTGACAATGGATGAAGATAATCAAAGGTAAGGGATTATTGACAATAGTATTATTGATATTACATGGTTACAAGATGATGCTAACCTATATAGCCTAGCCTATTGTTCTTAGCACAGCACCCGGTTTATTGCAACTTGTGATTTCCCAGTAAAGTTATTTTGAAATCTGGCAATACAGTAGCATTTACGAAATGTTAAACTATAATTATTTGAATGACAATATTATAATTTACCAATGTTTTCGAATAGTAATTTTGTAAATTGTAACGTTGTTCACCGGAAGCATTTCAGAGAAGAAAAAAATCTGAATTTCACCGCTACTGTAAAATGCTGTTTTTGGATATAAATATGAACTTGATGGAACAAAAAATGCATGTATTGTATAACATAATGTCCTAGGAGTGTCATCTGATGGAGATTGTCAAAGGTTGGTGCATAATTTTAGCTGGTTTCTGCTTTTGGTGACGCCTGACCTTGAATTGAAAATGGATGTTTGTACTTTTGTGGCTATGTACTGTCCTAACATAATCTAACTTTATGCTTTTGCCGTAAAGCCTCTTTCAAAATCGAACAATGTGGTTAGATTAAGAAGATATTTATCTTTTAAATGGTGTAAAATAGTTGATTGTTTGAGAAATTGAAATTATTAGATTTTTGATGTTTTGAATTTCCAGCCTTGCTAGCAATCCCGTCTCGGGGTTCATTGCTACCACGTAGCCCCAACAATGCAGATTTAAGAAAAATAAGTGTTAATAAAGTATTTACTCAAATAAACGGAAGTAAAAAATAAATAAAATATGAAAATAAAAATAAGAACATTTAAAAATAACAAATAATTAAAGAGCAACAATAAAATAACAGTAACGAGACGATATACAGGGGGTACCGGTACAGAGTCACTGTGTGGGGGCACAGGTTAGTTGAGGTAATTGAGGTAATATGTACATGTAGGTAGAGGTAAAGTGATAATGAACAGAGAGTAGCAGCAGCGTAAAAATGGGAGGGGGGGGGGGGTCAATGGAAATAGTCCGGGTAGACATTTGATTAGCTGTTCAGGAGTCCTATGGCTTGGGGGTAGAAGGTGTTAAGAAGCCATTTGGACCTAGACTTGGCGCTCCGGTACCATGCGGTAGCAGAGAGAACAGTCTATGACAAGGCAGGTGGAGTCTTTGACAATTCTTAGGGCCTTCCTCTGACACCGCCTGGTATAAAGGTCCTGGATGGCAGGAAGCTTGGCTCCAGTGATGTACTGGGCCGTACGCACTACCCTCTGTGGTGCCTTGCAGGCGGAGGCCGAGCAGTTGCCATACCAGGCGGTGATGCAACCAGTCAGGATGCTCTCGATGGTGCAGCTGTATAACTTTTTGAGGATCTGAGGACCCATGCCAAATGTTTTCAGTCTCCTGATGGGGAATAGACATTGTCATTCCCTCTTCATGAATGTCTTGGTGTGTTTGGACCATGAACTTGAAGCTCTCAACCTGCTCCACTACAGCCCCGTTGATGAGAATGGGGGCGAGCTCCTTTTCCTGTAGTCCATGATCATCTCCTTTGTCTTGATCACATTGAGGGAGAGGTTGTTGTCCTGGCACCACACTGCCAGGTCTCTGACCTCCTCCACTGCCAGGTCTCATCGTTGTCAGTGATCAGGCCTACCACTGTTGTGTCATTGGCAAACTTAATGATGGTGTTGGAGTCGTGCCTGGCCATGCAGTCATGGGTGAACAGGGAGTACAGGAGGGGACTGTACACACACCCCTGAGGGCCCTCCTTGTTGAAGATCAGCATTTCACCTGAAATGCATATGGTAATTTTTTTTGCTGGATCTTTGTAGAATTTTGACCCATTTTGAGTCATACAAAATCATGTGTTATCTACTCCGACAATTAATCCACAGATAAAAGAGGAAACCTAGTTCGTTTTTCGTTTTCTTTGATTAATCTCTCCTCGTTCCTCGTCCTTCTTCTGTGGATTTTATATGGCGGTTGGCAACCAACTTTAAGGTGCATTATCGCCACAATCTCACAGGTTTAAAATCACATTTCAAGAACAGAAATTGCAGAAATAAATGGGGTTTATGACTGTGTGGATGTCGTAAATAGTGACGACCCAAATAGAACAATGAGCCGGAAGCATCCGGTTGGCATTCCTACACACAACCAAATATGGTCGATGAAAGGAAGCCCAGTGGCCGGAGGTAGGAGAAGATGGAGCGAGATGGATTTTGGCCGATGTTCTGATCATTTTCTCATCGATTCAACATTTTCATCTCAATACAGTTGTCTGTTTCCAAAACTAGAATCTGTTACAAACAGTGGACTAAGTTTTGTGGAATTTCCCCTTTACCAAAGTTTTAACAATGGTGTTGTTTAGAAGGAGTGCCAGGGCAAATGAAGTTAATGCACATGAGCACTTCACAGAAAAGGCGTTCCCTAATGGGAATATGCAAATACATGCTAGAATGCACCAACAGGATCTCGCTAGCTCTAGCTTGGCTCTGCCCATCTCCTTGCTCGTTCTGCCACTATGATTCATTTGCTCCCATTAGAAACGACAGGTTGTGGTCTATCTTTGGTTAGTTATAGAAATCTTTGATCAATTGGACTGGAGTGTGCACCTCGTTCATCTTTCAATCACCTATGTAGGATCTTACAAACCAAGGAGCAGATGGGAGAGGCGGGACTTGCAGCACTTTAGGCATCTAAAATACATAGAACCAAGTTCTATTTCAGGGCCTGGCAATGCAGGCGCCCTTTGTCGCATGCGAGCAGTTTGGATTAAATGATTGAATAACATGTATGTAAATTTAATTTGCAATGCTGGCACATGCAACCCAGCAGGTTAAGTCAGCATGTTAGACATACCAGCAATTACATTTATTCCCTGACCTGAACTAATAGACATTACATCCATTTGGACTGACACAGAGTAAGCTTATTCTAGCCCCATCACTGACCTCTTCTCAAAGCTCTTTCATGCGCTCTTCAGAATCATACTCCTGCTTCTCCTCAATCTTCTTATTGTTAGCTTCAAATAGTTTCTTCACCCGGTCCAATGAGGAGCGCTCTATGCGCATGGACATTCCCAGATTCCTCCAGTCTGTGAGGAGAAAGAAGATGAGAGGAGAGAATACAAATTATTACCAAATTAGCCATCTACTCAGCCCTTCTAATGTGCACTAAACAAAAATATAAACCCAACATGTAAAGTGTTGGTCCCATGTTTCATGAGCTGAAATAAAATACCCCAGAAATGTTCCATATGGACGAAAATCTTATTTCTCTCAAATTTTGTGCACAAATTAGTTTACACCCTAAAACCTTATAAATAAGCAGAAAAGCCTTATTCTGTGGGGTTTATCAGCAGTTGGCATCCAATGTTAAGGTGCATTACCGCCACCTAAATCGTACCTGCCAGCCCCATTTGTCTTAAAAAAATAAAAACGGTTGGAAACTACTGTATAACTAATGATGTTCTACTTAATAAACTTTTTATACTCAATTCCTCTATCCCCTTCTCTCATACCACCTCTCAACCTCTCTCTCTCTCTCTCTCTCCCTCTCCCTCCCCCTCCCTCCCATTGTCCACACTGTATTAACACAAAAGTTTGAAATTCCTGGCAATAACCACACTTTGAGGTGTTCAGCCGGCTGTGTACTAGAGAAAATGGGCTCCTCTTTCCTGTCCCTTCCTGCTATCCTCCCCTCTCCAACTTTCCTTTGTATTTGGTAGAGATGCCTACCTTTATTATGCCTGCATCACCACTGTCCATATGAGGCTCTTAGCCTTTGCTTTACTCATGGGCACCTCAATGTCCACCTCCCCACCGTTCAGGGACTGCATTGCCAGAACAGCTGCCTCATTTCCCTCCACCCCCACATGAGCTTGGACTCAAGTAAATCTAGCCTGTATACCCATCTGTCATAACCAGCCATGGGTGAGAAGTATCTCATATAACAGGTCTGATATATAACAGGTTTAAAAAAAAAAAAATTAACCTTTATTTAGCTAGGCAAGTCAGTTAAGAACAAATTCTTATTTACAATGACAGCCTACTGGGGAACAGTGGGTTAATTGCCTTGTTCAGGGGCAGAACGACAGATTTTTACCTTGTCAGCTCAGGGATTCGATACAGCAACCTTTCAGTTACTGGCCCAACGCTCAAACCACTAGGCTACCTGCATCCCCTATACCTACACTGCTTGGCTTGACTTCCTCCACCCACTGCAATGCCAACAGTACAGCTATCGGCTCTGCTGTGTAAACAGCGAAGTGATCTGTAATGCGTTTCCTGACTGCCACCCCACTTTCCTGTACAACAAAGGCTAACCCAGTCCAACCTGCCCTTGGTTCTTTTGATTCATCTGTATATATCGGCATAAAATCCTGATATACAGTATACAGCCATCTTTTAAATAACTTGAATAGATCAACCTGTCTTTCCTTAATCTCTCCAACATTTGTAGATCAACTACTGGAGTAGGGAGTAGCCATGGTGGACTCACAGGGATAGGTAACGTGGGGTTACACTCCCTGTCATACAGTCCCATCTGCCTCACCTCGGTATTACGCACCCATCCAAAGCTTGTATTCTGACCACGTTCATGTTCCCAACATGCCTGTAACAAACACCCCTTTCATGGAGTGAGACATGCCATGTCCCTGTAAGTTAACCCAATAGTTAACTGCCAGCTGTTGTCAGCTGTTGTCTTGTAATATGTACTGGCATCTTCCCCCATCTCCAGCTGTAGAGCTAACACGGGATAGGTCAGAAAGGCCCCACTACAGTTCTTGCGCCTGTCTGACATTTTTACATTTACATTTTAGTCATTTAGCAGACGCTCTTATCCAGAGCGACTTACAGTAGTGAATGCATACATTTCAGTTAATTTCATTAAAAAAAATGTTTTTTCCCGTACTGGCCCCCCCGTGGGAATAACTCACAACCCTGGTGTTACAGATACAGATATCCTGTATGTATCCTGTGTGTTTCGTTTCTCTCTCCTTCTCCCCTCACAGGTGACAATCATCAATCAGTCCCCAAACAGAAGACACCTGCTCCTCTTCCCTCACCCAATCACAGCCCCTTTCCCTTGGTTTAAAAAAACAGTCAGTTGTTTTCTCCCCAGATCAATCTTTGTGTTCATTCTCTCAATCTCTCTCTGTGTCCCCTGCGCTCTATCTCTGTATTGATCGCTTTTGTTTTTGCAACTACATGTCACATTTGTCCGGTAATCCTGTGAGTATTGTTTTGTTGTTTGACTGTTTGTTTGTTTGGTGGGAAAAGGGGGTACCAAGACAAGTCGCCCATGGGCATACATTACCCGTAGGAATACTGTGTCTAAGTACCCTAGTTAGAACTGGGCGGACCACCCACTGTATTTTTGGTTAGTTAGCTAACTGTTCTTGAAATAGGCTAGTCTAGCTTAGGGGTGTTTTTGGCTTATTGTTTCTTTGATTGGGTCCAGCTCAGCCCCTTTTCTCACACCCCTTTACCGTGTGTTTAAAATAAACCTTTTGAGTTTGACGGTTGATTTCAGTTGTCTGTGGTTTTGGTTCTCACTGCTCTTTATCACTATTATAATTTGCATGATTTATGTTACGGTCTCGTATCCATCCCCCCCTAGACTGCTGGGCCAAAGGGATTCGTAACACCTGGCGTTGCAAACACCATGCGTTGCAAACACCATGCTCTACCAACTGAGCTACAGGGAAGGCATCATGACATCAACCCTTTCCAGTGATGTCCTGGCTGCCAAACCATACACTATAGTTCCATAGTCTATTACAGATAGGATCAAAGCAACATACAGTTGAAGTCGGAAGTTTACATACGCTTAGATTGGAGTCATTAAAACTCGTTTTTCAACCACTCCACAAATTTCTTGTAAACAAACTAGAGTTTTGGCAAGTCGGTTAAGACATCTACTTTGTGCATGACACAAGTAATTTTTCCAACAATTGTTTACAGACAGATTATTTCACTTATAATTTACTGTATCACAATTCCAGTGGGTCAGAAGTTTACATACACTAAGTTGACTGTGCCTTCAAACAGCTTGGAAAATTCCAGAGAATGATGTTATGGCTTTAGAAGCTTCAGATAGGCTAATTGACATAATTGGAGGTGTACCTGTGGATGTATTTTTAGGCCTACCTTCAAACTCAGTGCCTCTTTGCTTGACATCATTGGCAAATCAAAAGAAATCAGCCAAGACCTCAGAAAAAATGTAGACCTCCACAAATCTGGTTCGTCCTTGGGAGCAATTTCCAAACGCCTTAAGGTACCACGTTCATCTGTACAAACAATAGTACGCAAGTATAAACACCATGGGACCATGCAGCCGTCAAACCGTCTCCTAGAGATGAACGTACTTTGGTGCGAAAAGTGCAAATCAATCCCAGAACAACAGCAAAGGACCTTGTGAAGATGCTGGAGGAAACAGGTACAAAAGTATCTATATCCACAGTAAAACAAGTCTAATATCGACATAACCTGAAAGGCCGCTCGGCAAGGAAGAAGCCACTTCTCCAAAACCACCATAACAAAACAGACTACGGTTTGCAACTGCACGTGGGGACAAAGATCATACTTTTTGGAGAAATGTCCTCTGGTCTGGTGAAACAAAAATAGAACTGTTTGGCCATAATGACCATTGTTATGTTTGGAGGAAAAAGGGGAGGCTTGCAAGCCGAAGAACACCATCCCAACCGTGAAGCACGGGGGTGGCAGCATCATGTTGTGGGGGTGCTTTGCTGCAGGAGGGACTGGTGCACTTCACAAAATAGATGGCATCATGAGCCAGGAAAGTTATGCGGATATATTGAAGCAACATCTCAAGATATCAGTCAGGAAGTTAAAGCTTGGTCGCAAATGGGTCTTCCAAATGAACAATGACCTCTAAGCATACTTCCAAAGTTGTGGCAAAATGGCTTAAGGACAACAAAGTCAAGGTATTGGAGTGGCCATCACAAAGCCATGACCTCAATCCTATACAGAATTTGTGGGCAGAACTGAAAAAGGATGTGCGAGCAAGGAGGCCTGCAACCTGACTCCGTTACATCAGCTCTGTCAGGAGGAATGGGCCAAAATTCACCCAACTTATTGTGGGAAGCTTGTGGAAGGCTACCCGAAACATTTGACCTAACTTAAACAATTTAAAGGCAATGCTACTAAATAGTAATTGAGTGTATGTAAACTTCTGATCCACTGGGAATGTGATGAAATAAATAAAAGCTGAAATAAATCATTCTCTCTACTATTATTCTGACATTTCACATTCTTAAAATAAAGTGGTGATCCTAACTGACCTAAAACAGGGAGTTTTTTACTAGGATTAAATGTCAGGAATTGTGAAAAACTGAGTTTAAATGTATTTGGCTAAGGTATATGTAAACTTCCGACTTCAACTGTTCAACTTCCTCAGTGAGGAACGCACAGCCCCGCACTCCCTGTCAAGCAGCGCATCACATTTATAACTTTTTTACATTTTCCCATCAGTCTCTCCATGTTTTCTGCCGAGGCCAGCTTAGTATCAATGTACACCCCAAGGAACTTGAAGAACCCCACCACCCCAATGTCTCCCATACACAGGATGGCGTCGGCAGAGAGGGCTGCCACGCTTCTAGTCCTTAGGAAACTTTGCATTATGTATTATTATGTATTATGTATTATTTCTTACATTGTTAGCACAGAAAATCTTAAGTGTTATTACATACAGCCTGGAATAACTATTAGATATCAGAGCGACGTCAACTTACCAGCATTAGGACTCGGAATACGACATTCCCGAAGCTGATCCTTTGTCCGAACTTCACAGGGCATTTCAGCTGATTCCAGAGGCTGAGCCAAAACAACGCCGCCAGGGAAGAGGTAGACGGAGCGGTCTTCTGGTCAGACTTCGGAGGCGCGCACACCACCCACCGCTTCCGAGTATATTACTCGCTAATGTCCAGTCTCTAGATAACAAGGTAGATGAAATTAGGGCAAGTGTTGCTTTCCAGAGAGACATCAGGGATTGTAACATACTCTGTTTCGCGGAAACATGGCTCTCTCGGGATATGCTGTCGGAGTCGATACAGCCACCTGGATTCTTTGTACGTCGCGCCGACAGGAATAAACATCTCTTCGGGAAGAAGAGGGGAGGGGGGGTGTATGTTTTATGATTAATTGTAATTGTAACAACATACAGGAACTCAAGTCCTTTTGTTCACCTGACCTAGAATTTCTCACAATCAAATGCTGACCGTATATTCTCCCAAGATAATTCTCCTTGGTTATTGTCACAGCCGTGTATATGCCCCCTCAAGCCGATACCACGATGGCACTCAAGGAACTTCACTGAACTTTATGAAAACTGGAAACCATATATCCTGAGGCTGCATTTACATTTACATTTTTACATTTTAGTCATTTAGCAGACGCTCTTATCCAGAGCAACTTACATTTCATACAATTTCATTAAAAAAAATTCTGTGCTGGCCCCCCGTGGGAATCGATCCCACAACCCTGGCGTTGCAAACACCATGCTCTACCAACTGAGCTACAGGGAAGGCTGTAGCTGGGGATTTTAGCAAAGCAAATTTGAGAACAAGGCTACCTGAATTCTATCAGCATATTGACTGTAGTACTCGTGCTGGAAAAACTCTGGATCACTGCTACTCTAACTTCCGTGATGCATACAAGGCCCTCCCCCACCCTCCTTTTGGCAAATCTGACCATGGCTCAATTTTGCTCCTCCCTTCCTATAGGCAGAAACTCAAACAGGATGTACCCGTGTTAATAACTATTCAACACTGGTCTGACCAATCTGAATCCATGCTTCAAGATTGTTTTGATCACGCGGACTGGGACATGTTCTGGGTAGCCTCAGAGAAAAATATTGACGTATTCGCTGATTCGGTGAGTGAGTTTATAAGGAAGTGGATAGGAGATGTTGTACCCACTGTGACTATTAAAACCTACCCTAACAAGAAACCATGGATAGATGGCGGCATTCGCGCAAAACTGAAAGCGTGAACCACCGCATTTAACCATGGAAAAGTGACTGGGATTATGGCCGAATACAAACAGTGTAGTTATTCCCTCCACAAGGCAATCAAACAAGCAAAATGTCAGTATAGAGACAAAGTGGAGTCGCAATTCAACGGCTCAGACACGAGACGTATGTGGCAGAGTCTACAGACAATCACGGACTACAAAAAGAAAACCAGCCATGTTATGGACACCGACGTCTTGCTTCCAGACAATCTAAACACCTTCTTCGCCCGCTTTGAGGATAATACAGTGCCACCGATGCGGCCGCTACCAAGGACTGTAGGCTCTCCTTCTCTGTGGCCGACGTGAGTAACACATTTAAACATGTTAACCCTCGCAAGGTTGCCGGCCCAGACGGCATCCCTAGCCACGTCCTCAGAGCATACGCAGATCAGCTGGCTGGGGTGTTTACGGACATATTCAAACTCTCCCTATTCCAGTCTACTGTCCCCACATGCTTCAAGATGGCCACCATTGTTTCTGTACCCAAGAAGGCAATGGTAGCTGAACTAAACGACTATCGCCCCGTAGCACTTACTTCTGTCATCATGAAGTGCTTTGAGAGGCTAGTCAAGGATCATATCACCTCCACCTTACCTGTCACACTAGACCCACTTAAATTTGCTTACCGCCCCAATAGGTCCACAGATGATGCAATCGTCATAAGACTGCACACTGCCCTATCCCATCTGGACAAGAGGAATACCTATGTTAGAATGCTGTTCATTGACTATAGCTCAGCATTCAACACCATAGTACCCCCCAAGCTCATCATTAAGCTAGAGGCCCTGGCTCTCAACCCCGCCCTGTGCAATTGGGTCCTGGACTTCCTGACGGGCCACCCCCAGGTGGTGAAGGTAGGAAACAACATCTCCACTTCACTGATCCTCAACACTGGGGACCCACAAGGGTGCGTGCTCAGCCCCCTCCTGTACTCCCTGTTCACCCATGACTGTGTGGCCATGCACGCCTCCAACTCAATCATCAAATTTGCAGATGACACAACAGTAGTAGGCTTGAATACCAACAACGACGAGACAGCCTACAGGGAGGAGGTGAGGGCACTCGGAGTTTGGTGTCAGCAAAACAACCTCTCACTCAATGTCAACAAAGCAAAGGAGATGATCATGGACTTCAGGAAACAGCAGAGGGAGCACTCCCCTATCCACTTCGACGGGACAGCAGTGGAGAACGTGGAAAGTTAAGATCCTCTGGGTACACATCACAAACAAACTGAAATGGTCCACCCACACAGATAGTGTGATGAAGAAGGTGCAACAGCGCCTCTTCAACTTCAGGAGGCTGAAGAAATTTGGCTTGTCACCTAAAATCTTCACAAACTTTTACAAACGCACAATTGAGAGCATCTTGTCGGGCTTTATCACCGCCTGGTATGGCAACTGCACCGCCTACAAACGCAAGGCTCTCCAGAGGGTAGTGCGGTCTGCATAGCTCATCACTGGGGGGAAAACTACCCGAATTCCAGGACACCTACAGCACCCGATGTCACAGGAAGGCCCAAAATATAATCAAGGATAACAACCACCTGAGCCACTGCCTGTTCACCCAGCTACCATCCAGAAGGCGAGGTCAGTACAGGTGCATCAAAGCTGGGACCGAGAGACTGAAAAACAGCCATCACAGAGAGGCTGCTGCCTACATAAAGACTTGAAATCATTGGCCACTTTAATAAATGGATCACTAGTCACTTTAATAATGCCACTTTAATAATGTTTACATATCTTGCATTACTCATCTCATATGTATATACTGTATTTTATACAATCTATTGCATCTTGCCTATGCTGCTCTGTCATTGCTCATCCATATATTTAAATGTATATATTCTTATTCCATTCCTTTACTTAGATTTGTGTGTATTAGGTAGTTGTTGTGGAATTGTTAGATTACATGTTAGATATTGCTGCATTGTCAGAACTATAAGCATAAGCATTCCGCTACACTCGCAATAACATCTGCTAACCATGTGTATGTGACCAATAACATTTGATTTAAATTGATACAACCGCAGGCTTATCACATCTCCTACCTTCCAATCCTCCTGTTAAAGAACACCGAGATTTCACTACAGAGAACCTGACTCCCCACTTTAATGACAACCACTCCACCTCATCAATTGCTTCCTGTACCTTCCTGACTATGTATGGTACATTTCTTTCCCTATTCCATAAGGCCCCATCATCTGCAAATAAACACCTCCCAATGTCCAGTTGAGAGAACACATCATTGATCATGATTAAGAACAAAGGAAGACTAATCACACGCCCCTGCGTTGTACCGTTATCCACCAATTAGCTGTCTGATAGAGATTTCCCCACCCTCATCCTTCCCAGGTGAGGTTAAACCAACCTTGCCTATTGCCCTCTTCACCTCCAGTTCACCTAGTAAAAGGTGCACTCAACGCATTATTTCCTGTCCAGCACATCAGGTTGCTCCCCTTTCATTCTCTCTCTCCCCCTCTGCCAATCCTCTAGCAGATTAGCCAAGCTACGCACTTGGACAAATGCATTTGCCATCATCTCTGCCATCTTTTCTTGTTACTGCCATATCCTCCACACTCATCAACACCGGATAATCCCACATTCAAAAGAGTATCTCATGATAAACTGTAGACCACACTATCTACCTAGAGAGTTTATCTGTATTTTTCGAAACTGTTTAAATACCACCACAGACTGAGGCTGGCACTAAGATAGCATTGAAGGAGCTGTATTCAGCCATAAGCAAACAAGAAAACGCTCTCCCAGAGGTGGTGCTCCTAGTGGCCGGGGACTTTAATGCAGGGAAACTTAAATCAGTTTTATCAAATATCTATCAGCATGTTAAATGTGCAACCAGAAGGAAAAAAAAAACTCTGGACCACCTTTACTCGACACACAGAGACGCATACAAAGCTCTCCCTAGCCCTCCATTTGGCAAATCTGACCATAATTATATCCTCCGGATTCCTGCTTACAAGCAAAATTAAAGCAGGAAGCACCAGTGAATAGAAAAATAAAAAAGTGGTCAGATGAAGCAGATGCTAAACTACAGGACTGTTTTGCTAGCACAGACTGGAATATGTTCCGAGATTCCTCCGATGTCATTGAGGACTACACCAAATCAGTCATTGGCTTCATCAATAAGTGCATCGATGACGTCGTATCCCACAGTGACTGTTCGTACATACCAACCAGAAGCCATGGATTACAGGCAACATCTGCACTGAGCTAAAGGCTAGAGCTGCCGTTTTCAAGGATTGGGACTCTAACCCGGAAGCTTATAAGAAATTCCGCTATGCCCTCCTATGAACCATCAAACAGGCAAAGCGGCAATACAGGACTAGGATCGAATCGTACTACACCGGCTCTGACGCTCGTCGGATGTGGCAGGGCTTGCAAACCATTACAGACTACAAAGGGAAGCACAGCCGAGAGCAGCCCAGTGACACGAGCCTACCAGACGAGCTAAACTACTTCTATGCTCGCTTCAAGACAAATAAAACTGAAACATGCATGAGAACACCAGCTGTTCCGGAAGACTGTGTTATCACACTCTCCGCAGCCGATGTGAGTAAGACCTTTAAAAAGGTCAACATTCACAAGGCCGAAGGGCCAGACGGATTACCAGAACGTGTATTGAGAGCATGCGCTGACCAACTGGAAGTCTTTTCACTGACATTTTCAACCTCTCCCCGTCTGAGTCTGTAATAGCAACACGTTTTAAGCAGACCACCATTCTTGTGGCCAAGAATACTAAGGTAACCTGCCTAAATGACTACCAACCCGTAGCACTCACGTCTGTAGCCATGAAGTGCTTTGAAAGGCTGGTCATGGCTCACATCAACACCATTATCCCAGAAACTCTAGACCCCCTCCAATTTGCATACCGCACCAACAGATCCACAGATGATGCAATCCCTATTGCACTCCACACTAGCCTTTCCCACCTGGACAAAAGGACCACCTATGTGAGAATGCTATTCATTGACTACAGCTCAGCGTTCAACACCATAGTGCCCTCAAATCTCATCAATAAGCTAAGGGCCCTGGGACTAAACACCTCCCTCTGCAACTGGATCCTGGACTTCCTGACGGTCCGCCCCCAGGTGGTAAGGGTAGGTAACAACCCATCCGCCACGCTGATCCTCAACACAGGGCCCCTCATGGGTGCATGCTCAGTCCCCTCCTGTACTCCCTGTTCACTCATGACTGCATGGCCAGGCACGACTCCAACACCATCATTAAGTTTGCCAATGACACAACAGTGGTAGGCCTGATCACCGACAACGACGAGACAGCCTATAGGGAGGAGGTCAGAGTCCTGGCCGTGTGGTGCCAGGATAACAACCTCTCCCTCAACGTGATCAAGACAAAGGAGATGGTTGTGGACTACATGAAAAAGAGGACCGAGCACGCCCCCATTCTCATCGACGGGACTGCAGTGGAGCAGATTGAGAGCTTTAAATTTCTTGGTGTCCACATCACCAACAAACTAACATGGTCCAAGCACACCAAGACAGTCGTGAGGAGGGCATGACAAGACCTATTTCCTCTCAGGAGACTGAAAAGATTTGGCATGCTTTTCCAGTCCTTGGAACGTCCCCACGCTAAACCCTATACCCCTACCTTAACCATTTCACCCATTTAAACTTCAATGGGGTAGGGACGTAAATTGTAGTTTTAATGGCGAGTTCCCTGTTGTTATTGGGAAAATAAATAGCCTATTCCCCCTGTTCATACCAAGTAGTAGATTTATCATATAATACATTTTCAAAACCAAATCTGACTGCTTAATTAGAATTTTCGCCTTGAGTCATTTAATTTGATGGAACAACTGATTGTATTGCATTAAGATAAACAATCACATTGTTATCTGTTGTACATCAGGTAAGATTAAAGAAATTACTTTAACCATACTGAGATGCCGAACCAAAGAGCCATTGACCAACCCTTAAAATAGCACCGAACAGGGACAAGCATGTTACTCAGTCAATATACAGTAAACTACACATGATAGAATGACCAAAAAAACAAACAGAACTTGGCTCCATAATTGCACCTTGAATTGTGTGTAATCTAGTCCAAACCATAGGCAATTTAGCAAACATTCGAACTGAACGCACCCAAGATGGGGCTGGTGCACACCCCTGCGGCCCCGCCCTGATGGCGCTTGGCGTTCATTTAAAACCTGTCCTTTCAGCAATGACGAATTTACTGCGTGGCTGCAGACAAACTCAACATGTCATCACCGTCGAAACTGCATTTCAAGGTCCATTTATGGAGCCGAGGTCTGTATGTTTTTTTTAGTCATTCTATCATGTCGTTTAAAACTGACTCGACATTTAAGATGATTAGCCCATTTTCATTATGTGCATGACCGAAAATCCCCTCTCGATGAAGTGGCCTACCACTATTAAATTGTTTTTGTTTTATCTGCCACTAATTACCACCAAAATGATCACATAATTGATTATGACAAATTGCATAAACAGTCATACAATCTTCTATGTGTTTTCAATTTGATAATGGGACAACACCACAGATAAACAAAGAGGCAGATATTTCACTGGATGTATATATGTGAAGCATCTGGTTGGCATTTCAACTCACTGATGAGAGGAAGCCCAGTGGGAGAAGATGGAGTGAGATGGATTTTGGCCAAACATTCTGCAAATGTTCTTATCAATGAAACAAAGATGTAACAAAGCCTGTTCAAGAAAAAAAGTTTTACGTTTGCCAAAGTTGATAAAAAAATGGTTGTTTAGGAGTGCAAGAGCAAATTGAGTTATTGCACACATGCACTTCGGAGTAGGAGTTGCCTAATGGCAATATGCAAATAAATGCTAGAACACGCCAATAGGATCTACCTAGTTTGGCTCTGTCCACCTCTTTGCTTGTTCTGCCCACTGATTAATTTGCTCCCATTGACCAGAGCCTGTCGTTTCCAATCTTAGGTAAGTTATACAAATCTTTGACAAAGCATTTCTCATCCCTGGATTGAGGTACATTTTCTGAGGCATATCTCACATTGGCTCTGCAGTGTCTTAATCTACATAGGAATGCTGTCTGACCCTAGTGCAGCTGGCTACTTTTACTGCTGGCTACTTTTACACAGGCAGAAAATGAACAGCGGTGCATTAACCAATGTTAACTTTTATGCCTTTCCCTAAACCTTACCTTCACCTTACTGAAACTATACCTAACCCTTTGTTTTCCTTAATCTAATGTTAAAGGTTGACTCAGCTAAATTAAGTTGCCATGAGCAGCACTGGAGATATTGAGATGCAAGACACACAGTATCTGTGCATGGGTTTGCTTCACTCTGAGTGTGGTAGTTACAAAACACTTTAGTTTAGCCTCACGCTTCAACGCTCTTAGTTGTTTTGGAAATTGACCCACTATGCTGTTTACTTTTTGCACCTACGTCATATTGCTGAGTCTACCTTTAACCATAACCTTAATTAATTTCGACCCCTATGCCAAATATTAAATATTTGTTCAGCCGGTCAAATATTAATTTCTCTACTTGTATCTTTATCACATTTTTAATCACCATTTACTGTCCCTTTTTTAGCAATTCAGCCCCAGCCATGCCTACCTCACCCATGAATGGTGAAAGGAGACCTGCCCCTGCTATGCAAAAGCCTTGCAGGTACTGTTCATGACTAGCACCTGCCTTGGACTTAGTGCACACGTAGCAAAATGTTTTGCAAATGAAAATATCAGGTGGATAAGTTCACGGAGTCTCTGGTTGCTTTTCCCATCAGGTCATCCATCCTTGAGCGATGTATCCTAAGCATGTCTACTGCCAGTGTTGCTGTTGGAACAGAGGACATGGATGGTATCAGGTCAGCATGAAAAATGTATGCGCTCACTACTGCAAGTCGCTCTGGAAAAGCACGTCTGCTTAATGACTAAAATGTAGATAATAAAACATTGTTAACCTAAAGAGCACAATTAAGCACACTCATCTGAAGGGCCTCAGTACCTCAATTGGTGGAATTGAACCATTTACCATTCTATATTACCCTTCCTCTTTTGAAATGTAGTGCATGTTCTCTATTTCCATGCACAATATTATTTCAAGCAATATTATAAGGGGGAAATCATGAAGGCTTATTTTTCCTAGGTCCCAGGCAGGGATGCGGTGGGCCCTACGAAACCTGGATCCAGCTCACACAGAAGGCATGAATCGGTCCTGAAATGACGGCAGAAACAGATTCAGTACGGCAAGAACACATCTGGCTACCAGAATTACCTGGAGCAGGTTCCTAAGTATGAGAACTGATGATTCTACAATACATTTTTATTGTAACTAGGTTCTGAAAGGTAACTGATGGCCTGTGAAGAGCCCACAAAAATAAATTTATTGAACTGTTTATTGGATGAGACCTACAGTGTATTCAGACTCCTTGGGTTTCTTTTTTATTTTTATTTTTTTACATTTTGTTACCTTACAGCCTTATTCTAAAGTCTATTCAATTATTTCCCCCCCCCCCCCTCATCTACACACAATACCCAATAATGACAAAGCAAAAACAGGTTTTTAGACATTTTTACAAACGTGTTAAACATAAGTATTCAGACCCTTTGTTATGAGACTCGAATTTGAGCTCAGGTGCATCCTGTTTCCATTTATCATCATTGAGATATTTCTACAACTTGATTGGAGTTGACCTGTGGTAAATTTAATTGATTGGACATGATTTGGAAAAGCACACCCCTGCCTATATAAGGTCCCACAGTTGACCATGCATGTCAGAGCAAACCATGAGGTAGAAGGAATTGTCTGTAGAGCGCTGAGATAGGATTGTGTCGAGGCACAGATCTGGGGAAGGGTACTAACAAATTTCTGTTGCATTGACGGTCCCCAAGAACAGTGGCCTTCATCATTCTTAAAATAGAAGTTTGGAACTTTTCCTAGTGCTGGCTGCCAGGCCAAACTAAGCAATCGGGGGAGAAGGGCCTTGGTCAGGGAGGTGACCAAGAATCCGATGGTCACTCTGACAGAGAGCCAGAGTTCCTCTGTGGAGATGGGAGAACCTTCCTGCAGCACTCCACCAATCAGGCCTTTATTTTACAGTGGCCAGATGGAAGGCACATGATGGCCCACTTGGAGTTTTCTAAAAAGCACCTAAAGACTCTCAGACCATGAGAAACAAGGTTCTCTGGTCTGATGATACCAAGATTAAACTATTTGGCTTGAATGCCAAATGTCACGTCTGTAGGAAACCTGGCACCATCCTATGGTGGTTGCAGCATCATGCTGTGGGGATGTTTTTTAGCAGCAGGGACTGGGAGACTAGTCAGGATCGAGTCAAAGACAAATGGCACAAAGTACAGAGATCCTTGACTATATCCTGCTCAGGACCTCAGACTGGGGCAAAGTTCACATTCCAACAGGACAACTCTAAGCATACAGTCAAGACAATGCAGGAATGGCTTCAGGACAAGTCTCATTGTCCTTGAGTGGCCTAGCCAGAGCCCGGACTTGAAACCGATCGATCATTTCTTGAAAGACCTGAAAATAGCTGTGCAGTGATGCTCCCCATCCAACCTGACAGAGATTGAGAGGATCTGCAGAGAAAAATGGGAGAAACTCCCCAAATACAGATGTGCCAAGCTTGTAGCATCATACCCAAGAATACTCTAGGATGTAGTCACTGCATAGGTGCTTCAACAAAAATACTGAGTAAAGGGTCTGAATACTTATGTAAATGTAATATTTCAAGTTATATTTTGCTCCGATTTCTAAACCTGTTTTTGCTTTGTCATTATGGGGTATTGTGTGTAGATTGAGGGGGGGAAAACTCTTTAATCCATTTTAGAATAAGGCTGTAACAAAATATTGAAAGTCGAGGGGTCTGAGTACTTTCCGAATGCACTGCTACTTCCAAACACAAATGATGGCTTTACCTTTAAGTCTCCGTGATGAATGGGTGGAATATTTATTTTTGCTTGTCTTCCCTCTCTCTGATACAAGGCGTCTGAGAATCCCTGGGCTGCACCCATCCACTCCAAACAAATCTAGAAAATACAGCCGCCGATCCTTGGACATGCAGGTTCGTGTTTGGCGGAGAGCTCTGCATGGGTGGGACCCTCCATCTGAATCGCAGAGAGAAGCCGAAGGACAGGACCCTGTTGACCAACTGTAGGTATTGGTGATTTTACATTAGTAATGGTATTTCCTTGTCTTAAGTTGACCTCATTGTTGCTTGACGATATGCAGGCAGGGGTTGCTTGAGCAGATGAATTGCAAGCTATATGAAGACAGTGGAGTTAAAAAGGGGGCCAAAGGGAGAGGGCTACCTTCAGATTCAAAAGCCCCCTTCTCCCCTAACCTGCTGGAATGTCATTCAACAGTCCCTGGATGCTTCCCCATGGATCCCAGGTCTGAGTGTTACTGTTCCTATATTAGCAGACATTGTCTTGTTTGGAGACATCCATTCACTGTGGTTTGCCTCTTTAGGTGGATGTGTCTGGTCCTCAGGTCTCATCCTCCAAGCCAGGCTTGGTGTACTCCTTTAGCAGTTGCCTAACAGCTGAAGAGAATGTGTTGGGGTGGCTGAGATTTCTCCTGGAAACTGATCACGATCAACAAGTGCCCATGCAGAGAGACTGGCTACCGTGGAAACCATACTGATCATGGCTGTCAGTCACAGCGGTATAGACTTGCAGGGGTGCACTGGGTGCTGACTGAAAGATATGATTGCTGTAAAATATTGACCACACACACACACTTGTCAGTTTTGGGACACTTCTTACACATTATTGTTTTGTATCAAACACACGTTTAAGCAGTATCTGCTTCACTAATGGTGTACCTAGATGTTTATTTGGATCCAGTATTATTCTTCACTTTTTATACTTTATTTTCTTGTCCCAATTACATTAATTTGTTTTAGGTTTTCTTCATGGCCCGAAATTAATAAAGATTGGACTTTTTCAGCACACAATTCTCAGGAGATTTATCCAATGTTAATTTGAAATGTAGGCAATGTCCGCGAAGTTGGCTTTCCTGGCATAATGGGTCTCCGGGATTGGTGGGATAGCGCTGAGGTCTTAACGTTTTGCGCTTTCATTTGGCCCGTCCAACATGCAACGCTAACTGCAGTATTCAAAGCATCCACAAGATAACGGTATACGCTAGTTCTTGTACTTGCCTCACCAATAAGTCGTACGGTAGGATGATATATAGGTAATATGAAAAGTGACATATTCCAGTGTTAAGGCGTGACTTTAAAATGGTCCCCGAGCCTAGCAATTTGTCAAGTAAACAACTGATATGAGTAGCGAACTACAAGTACCACACTTTATAGCCATCTAATAACCTTACGTCGGTTCAGTCAAAGTTGTGCCATTTTCAACAATGAACGAAATCTTGCGATTTGACATCCTTTAAAACAAAAATGTTTTTGTACGCACTTTTAAAATTCTACGCTATTGCACGTCGGCTACTTCAATCTTTTGTTTGAATGATGATCGAATGCGCCCACTGCTTGGGCGCCCCCTATTTATACATTCAAATCGCTCACAGGTTTGATTGTTTTCATTGATTTGAAAAGGACAACTGAATTGTACGCTGTGCTATTTTTGCCTAAGACTGATATGTCCCGTATATTTCAATGGCACGTTGACTATGACGTTAATTTTATGCCCCAGATATTGTAATCAACGAAGGTTCTGGTACATGTTATGCTTTTTAATAGGCCAATAATATCGGAGACACAGACACTAACCTGGCTGCTAGTCGCGTGCTGCACAGGCTCCAAATTGGTTTATCCTTCACGAGCAGCATTTAACCCTTGTAAGGCCTGATGTCCGGTGGTGTTGGTCGAGGTAAGAACGACATTTTAATCAAGTAGCCGTTACAAAGAAAAGTTATTGGTTAGCCGTTTGATTTATCTGAAATGTCTCACTGCATTATAAAATGTATGGCCGTGTTTTGCAAGCACGCGTCCTAAAACACGGCACAGCGGTCCAAGGCTGTAGCAATAATAGCTAGCGAGCCTCGACAGCTAGTGATCTAATCGGGTAGGGGGGGTAATAAGTTATTTGTTTATTACAGACTAACAAGCTATGTTTTTGTGTGGATGTGTCCGCAAGTCTGCATACTCGGTTAAATGGACGTACGCTAAGCTAGCTAGCTTGCCAACCATACAAATTACGATTTGCGTTAGCATCATATTGTCAGTGCGGCTTGCTATTGCTAACGTTAGTCATCTTGACTGAGCTAGCTAAGTGAAGGCTTCATATTCTGTGAAGGGGTTTAGACCGACCTTCAAAAATATGATATACTAATTGTGAATGAATAGCTCGCTACCACACATTTCTCATTTGAAAGGTTTGTAATGGACAGCAAGGATACCATCATTTGATATAAACGAGTTATGTAGCCATCATTCTGGCTTTCCAAATGTCCTTATCAAAATGGTAGCTACCAAACGTTAGCTAGCGAAGAAGCTTTTTCTCAATCTGTTCCGTTGCAAATATTGTTATTGAGTGAAGAGCATGCCAGTTCTTGATAGATCATGACATGCTTGGTACTTTGCCAGATTGGACCTCAGTATGCACCCTTTTCAAATTCACATATCAATAATTAAGGTTACTTGTTGAGGTGTTCGTTTTTCGTTACATTTTCTGGTTGTCAGACATGTGCCTCGTGATCTTGAGTAGGTATTCAATAAACCCCCGAGTGGCATCAGGAAGGCCATCTCTGTAAAACAGGCCCCTTGACCCTTGAGTCGTCGTACTTGCTTTCCCCAGGCACCTGTCACCATTATTTCTGCACTCAGCGATGGAGTGTCTGAACACCTCAGTGAGCACGTTTGGCCAGTGGTTGAGCATCTAAAGACGTTAAAGTTATGTCAGGTCTGGAAAAGACCCCATTTTGACATTAGGCTTAAGTTGTCTACTCTGTAAGATACAGAGAAAGTGATGGGTTACCAAAAGTCAATATGGCAAACTGTATAGAACATGAAAATGTGATTACAAATGTCCTAAAACATTAACAGCTTTCCCATTTGAGCAGTATCACCTCTCTTTGAAAACCCCTGCACTGTCATTTCCTTTTGGTAACACTGGTCCGTCGGACTTTACCCTTCAGGTGAGCTGACTACAGTGATGACCATGTCCCAGTGAGACTGGGCAGGGCAACCTGGCCCAGAGGAGGAGTGGAGGTGCCAGAGAAGCTCTGCCAGTCACGATTAGACGGAAGAACAGATTGAGGGACACGCCCCTTCCCCTCAACACTGTCCACCACCTCGCAACCATGCATGGTTTCACTGATCGAGCATCTGCAGAAACTTAGTCTGGACGGCAACGCTCACCAAAGGGCCCTCAACGTGGTACGTTTTTTTTATTTAACCTTTATTTAACTAGGCAAGTCCGAAACATAAATAAGAGCACCAGCTGTTCCGGAAGACTGTGTGATCACTCTCTCTGCAGCCGATGTGAGTAAGACCTTTAGACAGGTCAACATTCACAAGGCCGCGGGGCCAGATGGATTACCAGGACATGTACTGAGAGCATGCGCTGTCCACCTGGCAACTGTCTTCACTGACATTTTCAACCTCTCCCTGTCCGAGTCTGTAATACCAACACGTTTTAAGCAGACCACCGTAGTCCCTGTGCCCAAGAACACTACGGTAACCTGCCTAAATGACTACCGGCCCGTAGCACTCACGTCTGTAGCCAGGAAGTGCTTTGAAAGGCTGGTCATGGCTCATATCAATACCATTATCCCAGAAACCCTAGACCGACTCCCAATTTGCATACCGCACCAACAGATCCACAGATGATGCAATCTCTATTGCACTCCACACTGCCCTTTCCCACCTGGACAAAAGGACCACCTATGTGAGAATGCTATTCATTGCCTACAGCTCAGCGTTCAACACCATAGTGCCCTGAAATCTCAATAAGCTAAGGACCCTGGGACTAAACGCCTCCCTCTGCAACTGGATCCTGGACTTTCTGACTGTCCGCCCCCAGGTGGTAAGGGTAGGTAACAACACATCTGCCACGCTGATCCTCAACACAGAGGCCCTTCAGTGGCGCATGCTCAGTCCCTTCCTGTACTCCCTGTCCACTCATGACTGCATGGCCGGGCACGACTCCAACGCCGTCATTAAGTTTGCCAATGACACAAGTGGTAGGCCTGATCAGACAACGACGAGACAGCCTATAGGGAGGAGGTCAGAGTCCTGGCCGTGTGGTGCCAGGATAACAACCTCTCCCTCAACGTGATCAAGACAAAGGAGATGATTGTGGACTACATGAAAAAGAGGACCGAGCACGTCACCTTTCTCATCGACGGGCTGTAGTGGAGCAGGTTGAGAGCTTTCAAGTTCGTTGGTGTCCACATTACCAACAAACTAACATGGTTCAAGCACACCCAATACAGTCGTGAAGAAGGCACAACAAAACCTATTCTCTGTTATCATCTATGCATAGTCAATTTAATAGCTCTACCTACATGTACATGTTACCGCGACTAACCGGTGCCCCCGCAAATTGACTCTGTACCAGTACCCCCCTGTATATAGTCTTGCATTGTTATTTTACTGCTGCTCTTTAATTACTTGTTACTTTTATTTGTTATGTTTTTTTTCGTTTATGTATGTATTTTTAAACTGCATTGTTGGTTAGGGGCTCCAAAGTACGCATTTCACTGCTAGGTCTATACTTGTTGTATTCGGCGCATATGACTAATAAAAAGTCAAGAACAAATTCTTATTTTACAATAATGGCCACACGCTCCCCTAACCTGCACGACGCTAGGCAAATTGTGCGGCGCCCTATGGGACTCCCGATCACAGCCGGTTGTGATACAGCCCTGGATTGAAACCAGGGTCTGTAGTAATGCCTCTAGCACTGAGATGCAGTGCCTTAGACCGATGCACCACTCGGGAGCCCACTTATGTGTCAGCCTATGACTGTGCTTGCATGTCCTTGTCTTGATTGTAACAGTGCTCAGCTTCATGACCATTTATGTCTCTTGCTGTCAATTGAGCCGTTCTGAATTTTTTTTTCCTGTGCTTTTGCTCCTCAATGAACATGTCTGTCTTCCAGTTTCTGCTGGACCCCAACAACCTAGGAATTTGCTGGCCTACAGATGGATTGATGCCTGGTGAGTATGTACAAGTGAAACCACGTAGCCTGTTATTCAGCAAAGACTTGCATTAGGCATTGTAACTTTGGCTTTGCACTGTTGCAAAGTTGATAAGAGCACAGACTAATGGAGGTGAATTCCAAATGACAGAAAGGAAATGTTTGTGTAGGTTGTTAACAT